>NC_086452.1:271268179-271568179 GCF_028390025.1 Pseudophryne corroboree
ATCCAATTTGCCGGCGAGACCTCTTTCACTGTCCAAATTCTGGGTTCCCCTTTTGACAGACCGACTACAGGTGGTAGATATCTGGAGAGCCTTACACCCTACAGAGAAATAATTCACTTGCCTTTCAGCGGCCCACCATACACTATCTAGGATAGACTATATTTTGCTATCGCATTCCCTTTTACCGCATGTGTCGGATTGCCAAATTGAAGCAATATCCCTATCGGATCATGCTCTAGTCACTGCGACCCTTCACTTTCCAGACGTCCCCATCTCCCCTAAACTCTGGCGTTTCCCCTCGTATCTTGCAAATTCATTGAAATTTTAACAGAGACTGGATTCTTCTTGGGAATCTTTTAAGATTAATAATGCGTCCCACTTCAATGAGGATCCAGTTCTTTTCTTGTTGACCGCGAAATCGGTCCTCCGGGGTAATATTATATCTTATGTTTCAGCCACTAAAAAGAAATATGCCTCTCAGTACTTGGAGTTTCAGAGACCCCTGTCGGCAGCCTATCAGCAATACAAATCTCTCCCCACCCCGCACAATCGCCTTATACACATTGATGCTAAAACACACTTTGATGAATTCATGTCTTCCATGGGTAATAGATTCTCTTTTTCGGTGAATTATAGGTATTATAAATTTGGGAATAGGACTGGAAAATTATTGACGACACTGCTTAATGGTTCCCGCCCTCCCATGGTCACTCTCCCCTTACGCACCTTCACTGGCATGTTGACTACTACTAATCAGGAGATTTCTGATGTAATGAAATTGTTTTACGAGAATTTATATATAGAGCTGGAGCCTTTGGCAATAGCTTTGCGTCAATCCACTGTATTTATGGGAATTACGGTTGGGGACATTGACCTCCGTCTTGCTCTTTTTGCCGATGATATGCTCTTCTTTGTTTCAGATCCGTTGAACTCCATTTCGGAGATCATTGGCCTGATCCAGGCATTCGGGGATAGAGCGGATATAGGATCAATGTAGCCAAGTTGGAACTTTTACCTTTAGGTCCTTCTTCCTGTGCTGTTTCTAGGCTCCTTACATCTTTTTCTTTTAAAATTGCCCGCACTAAGATTACTTACCTGGGGATTCAGATCCCAACAAATCTTTCCAGATTGTACGAGGAAAATTACACTCCCGGTTTGGCACGAGTAACTTCGTTGTTGGACAGTTGGAAGTTACTACCCTTTGTCAGGTCTCTAGGATTGTCTGTCCCCGGCGGGGTCGCTAGTGGGTCAGTGTTGGTATGATGGATAAAACGTGGAGGCAATATAAAAGTCCTGCGCATAAGCGCTGATGTTTTATTATAACTGAGCAGATGGGATAACACAGAGTGAACAGAAAACCGGTAATGGAATGACAATGATTGATAACGGAATTTGAATAACTGAGGTCTCTTGCAAAGGAAATATGAAACGACAAATACTGAAGGCAGATGATATAAACTAAAGACCAGTAGTACTTGATAGCACACAGTCTCGGAATAACATAAGATAAAGTAACTTGAAAAGCAGAACTACGATATGCATAAGAAACACACATAGGGAAATTTACTAAGCTCCCGATTTTGACTGAGATGGTGTTTTTTCTTCAAAGTGTCATCTCGGGAATTTACTAAACTCAAATCACGGCAGTGATGAGGGCATTCGTATTTTTATTACGGCTGTGTAGTAAAATTACGAATGAATACACCTTCGGTCAAACGCGGCTGTTTAGATCTAGAACTCGGTCATTTACTAAGCATTCGTATTTGAAATCTCTACCGTGAAAATGGATTTGCGGCCTGAAAAAATTACTAAACGTACAAAAAGCCTACAAAAAAGTAGACCTGCTTTTGAGAAGCGTGTTTACATGTGTTGTCAATTCTACATTAGTCACACCTGACTTTTTGGACCTTTAAAAGGGACCCAAGCACATTTTTCACCACTCTCAATCTGAAATGGCTGCTACTGTGTGTAGTACTGCTGTCTTGTTTGCTGGGGGATACCAGACACTGCTCCATGAGGCTACAATAAACCCTGGCCAGGAAAATCAACAGGGTAAGCAGGTTGTACATGTTCCGCATAGGCTGGCCATGGCTTGTTTTTTTGGGGGGACTTTAAACGATAACAAAATTGCTGATGACCATGTTATACAGATGTTCAGACTAAATGTAATTATTTTTTTCCCTCTGTATGACCTTGTCAAACTGCCCTTAGACCCTGAGACAGTACGCTCTCGCTCTGTCTCAGGCCTGCCCAAACTCCTGCCTGTGTTGCACTTTATGGCTACTGGCAGCTTCCAGCCTGTGACTGGCAATGTAATCAGTATCTCACAGGCCACCTTTTAAAAATATTTAATTCAGGTGAGTTAAAACATACATACACGTCTATGTCTAAGTGGTGCTTCTGTAATGTACTAGAAAACAGTGTTGTATTGATTACAGGTCATGACACTCACCTATAATTTTTGAAGGGCCACTCAGGTTTTGGATGTCTTGGATGGCTACATAGATGCCTCTCTCTGCTTCCCTACCCAGGAGTCGCAGTGGTATGCAGTCAGGGTAGCTTTATCTGATCTTGCGGCCATGGTCAATGTGCTGGGTGACATAGCTTACACACATGTTGAGTTGAGTACACCTAGGGGCAGGCAATATATTTCTAACAATCCACATCTGGCCCAAGACACTAATGTGCATGTGGTTTGTGGAGCTAATTAAACTATACACATATTGCGTGTTCACAATTTATTAATTTTAACACACAACTTTTTGCGACCAATCTAAAAGAAAAAACACTGTAATGGTCAATATATTCTGTCCGAACATTATTTATGTTTTTTTCTTTGTGTGCTGGGTGCCGAGGATTGTGCTGGCTCGTTGGTGCGGGTTCGACTTGAGCGTCGGACAGGGGAATGAACTGGGGTGTGGCTTGGTGTCGTTGTCCCAGAACTAGATGTGGCATGGTGTGATGCCAACACACTAAGGCTTTGGCTTAGATTGTTCAAGCTTGCTGTGAGCTGAGTGTTAGCGGCAGTGTTGTTAGCTATCATGCGTGAGAGGTTGTCGTTGATCATTTGGTTGTGTTGTATGATCTGTATAAGTGATTGTTGCTGCCGCTGCTGATCATCCAAGATGCGTTGGAGGTTTGACTGCATTTGGGTGTTGTCTGCCCTCATCTGTTCCATGGAGTTCGCGATTCGGCCCACCTGCACTATAAGTCTGCCTGAGTTGCGACTCAGTCTAGGCAAATGATGGGGCAGACTTGACAGGTATTGGCTGTGGGTGTTGAGGCTTGCGCAGTATTGCGCCTGTTGTGACAACGGCTCCAAAACTCAGGGTCCATTTGTGTGTCAACTTGTGTTGTGCTCAATTGGGGGCTGTGGGATGTTTGGGGTGGTTGGGGTATGTCATGCGGCATGGTTGTCTGAGTCGGATCGATGGGCTGCAGGTGTAGTGTGAAGGTCTCCTGCCTGGGTCTGTATGGGGTTGAAGATAACCACTATTTAGTAAATATGTAGGATTGGTCTTACTATAGCTTTACCTCAACATGCATTACTTCTTAATATTAATGTTGTAATTGCTAAATAGATTGTGGCATAAACTTAACTATGTTGCTCACCTTTTTTTTAAAAATATGTGTCTTCTAACGTTCACTACTCATTTTTTTTTTGTTGGGGGGGAATAGTAGGATTCTGAGCCATAATTACTGTTTAAACACGAAGAACTCTAACAAATACAAAGTACTACATTTACATATTGGGTATGAAGCTTCCTTTGGAACAACACACACAATACAATAAATGTGTTGGCCAATACACTCATACATTGTTCAAGGCAGTCAGTGGTCTGCCAAAATCGAAAAAAAATATAGTGGCCTAAAATGTACACATTAACAATGGCTGAAAAAGTATTAAGGTGCCCTATGTTTAGAAGTGGCGTTGTTGGCCATGCAAAACAATTGGATGAGACTTAACATTTCTGTTGTTTTTTTACTTCAAAAATTATGTGCCAAAAATGTGTTGATAAGGCCAACATCCCATCTGACAAGTATCCATCTAAAAATACCTTAACACCATCTGCTTGTTGTTGTTGATTATTGCAAGGATGACTGGTCATTAGTGTATTATAATTTTCGATGTACTAACAGTGGGGCAGATGTATAAACCTGGAGAAGGCATAAGGAAGTGAAAAACCAGTGATATGTGCAAGGTGAGAAAGGCACAAGGCAAACAGATCCAATATGTACATTAACAGTTGTGTTTGTTTTGTACTGCTGCCTTTATCATCTTGCACATATCAGTGTTTTTTCACTTCCTTATGCCTTCTCCAGGTTAATAAATCAACAACACTGTTTGTTTACTTATTTACACGTAATTGTTATGTTTACTCACCAGACAATTGAGGGGATTGTGGATCCCCCCTTTGGGGGCTGGCCAACAGAGCTAGTGGTGGCACGGCCGACACTGCGGAGATGCGCCGTTGGGGTGGTGATGCTGGTGCTGGAGCTGGAGCCTCAAGACGGCGTCTCTTGGGTGGCCTCGTTGCCACAGTAACCGAGCCCTGTGATGGGCGCCTTAGTGTTGGTGGATTTGCCGAAGACGAACCTGTGTGATAAGATAATCATTTAAATTCTGTCTTTCTATGTGTTTGCAGAATATGTGTATACAGTTAAATCTTACCGGCATTGCCACCATCTGCATCTCTTGGCAGTGTTGGCTGTGGCCTGGCTGTGCTGCTTCTCTGGCGTACTGTAGAAATATGAAGAATGTCCTTATGAACATACTATTTTGGTGATATGTTTTTGCAAATTCCTTATTGTGATGTAAACATAAGTGGTACCTGATGAGAATTAAACTAAACGATGCTTATGCTTTTCTGCCTGACGTCATTGGGTGCGTATTCTTTAAATTAGCATAAATTATGCAAATAAAAAAATACACAAAGGCGCATAATGCAAACAATTATACTACTTAAAAACAAAACGTCGTAGCTTGACACAACCACAATATTGCACGCTAAGGATCCAATTTGGGATAATAATAATAATAATAATAATAAAACACTAGTCCAAAATATCTTGTAAAAATTTGAAACATCACAACCAAATATGCAATCAAAAACACATCAAGCACACAAAGGGCAACCCATAACAACACACAATAATCATAAATGAGATGAAATGTATTTACAAAAAACCTTTGTTTAAAATTTTAAAATTTTAAATCATTTAAACACACCTACAAACATTTACTTTTGACTTACAACACCAGAAAAACTCCAAGGCAACCAGTAATATTTAAAAAAAAAAAAAAAAAAAACAGTACATCAGGCCTGGCCAACCTGTGGCTCACCAGATGTAGTGAAACTACACATCCCAGCATGCCCTGCCACAGTTTTATCATTCCCTAATAGCAAAACTGTGGCAAGGCATGATGGGACTTGTAGTTTCACAACAGCTGGAGAGCCACAGGTTGGCAAGGCCTGCACTACATCACCAACACATTAGAAGAATGAACAAACTGACAACCACAATTAGCTAGAAGACATTTCAGACAACTAAGGACAAAGCACACATGCTTAAATTGTTTTAAAAAAAAACACAAATAACTCACCATCCTGCCTTGGCCGATCCCAATCCCGGACATAAGTGCCCCCAACCACTTCTTGCGGAATGAGTGCACGCACAGGCTCCTCCCAATCGCGGTAAGATGCACGGAAGGGGGGTCCACCCCCGGTTTGGCGGGCCGATTTAGCCTCCTTGGCCATCTTCGCCTTGACACGGCGCTTTATATCGTAAAAACGCTTACGGCACGTGTCCTCGGTCCGCCCACCACACCCTCACTATTCACAGCCGCAATGACCTTCCCCCACAGAACACTTCCTGCGTGATGACACCTTTGCAGCATCATGGCCAAACAACTGCCGATGATGCCTCATCAGCTCCCGCACCAAAGCCATATTTTCAGCATAGCTTAATTTGACATTGCGGCCAGTCTTTGTAGTGGTGCGTGGCTGCGGAGCCACAACACCATCACTATCACTGGAGGCCGATACAGCAGCAGCCACCCCCTCCTCCTCATTAACCTCCTCCACCTCAATAACCTCCTCCCTCTCACTCACCTCCTCCCTCTCACTCACCTCTGACTGGGACATAATCAGGACAAACAACAAATAACACTGAGAAAAAAAAACAATAAACACACTCCTCCACTACCACTACACACCACACACCAAACACACACACACTCACTCACTCATTCACTCACTCACTAACAATGACAATAGACGTTAAATAAAAAACAATGACAAAAAAATCAACAAACTTTTAAATAACTACACAACAAGTATGACAAGACTACTTACACACACAGTACAGCACTCAACAATCGCAAAAAACCTCCTCAAATCCTCCACAAACTCCAAACAACTCTCCAAATCCTAACACACCTTCCTCTCACCTCTCCACTAGCTAAACCCACGAGGTGCTGACGTTTTGGGGTGTTTTTATAGTAATGTGCACAGACACTCCTCCATCACGAATCAAACCAATCACGGATGAGTGACAAAAACGAAACTTAGGAAAAAAACGCGGCAGTGAACGGACAAACACTGCCGTAACCAAAATGTGACGCAGTGGTAAAAAAACCACATAACACGGCCGCAAAACCACTAAATCGGCCGCATTCTACCTTACAAAACTACGAATGACATCGACATCGGAAAACACGAAAAAGAAAAATACGACAGCTTAGTAAATTAATCGTAATAAATTCAAAAAGTTGCACAAATACACATTCGATGTCATTCGTGATGAATCTCACTCCAAATCGGTACAAATACGAATTTTAGTAAATATACCCCACAGTCTCTATAAAGCACAAGTCCAGGTAGCCTTACTAGGCTCAAGCAGGAGACAGTCTCTAAGCAACCAGTTGTTATACTGCTGGAATGCACAGATGGAATACTGATAGCGAGTGCACAGGTAAGATAGTAATACGAACACCTGAGGAGAGTCTCTGCTGCTGGTGGATTGTGGCTGGATGTAATTGAAGTCCGGAGTAACAGGAGAGCTGTGAAGGTGAAAACTGGAACAATGGAAATAACCACGGGGAACGCTGGAAACAGGAACACAGGAACCGGGAGAACTTAGGCACACGGTATGTGACTCGTTGTCCGAGGCAATGTGAGAGAGCCACGGACTGGAAGTTAAACCCCTTGCTCAGCAGTGATTGGACACAGAGCTGCAGGCGGAGATACAGCGCTGGATTGAACACCAGGATCAGCTGAGTGCAGGTGTCATGGCAATGTCCACTCAGGCAAAACCCACACAGGACCAGACTCAGGGGTACTCAGCAATGCGGAAGAGGACGCTCGCGGTCACTGCACCCATGCAGCCGCAACTGGGGCCATGTCCTCCGGAGGCCTGCACACCAGCACGCTGGTAAGTGAGACGCAGCAGAGTGCCGATTCCTGACATTCCCTCCTCCTTTATGGGTGGGCACCGAACACCCACGAGGCTTGGCAGGGAAGAGTCTGTGGAAGGCTTGAAACAAACGTGGTGCATGAACATCCGTGTCGTTGACCCAACTCCTCTCTTCAGGACCATATCCAGACCAGTCAATGAGATATTGCAGAAGACCATAACGATGTCGAGAGTCTAAGATCTTTTCCACCTCGTATTCCACGCCCCGATGAGTTTGTACCTTTGGAGCCGCTGGAAGCGTTCTCTGGAAACGATTGAGAATTAGTGGTCTGAGGAGAGAAATATGAAATGAGTTGGGTACTTTCAAAAAAGCAGGCAGTTTTAACTTATAAGCCACCGGATTAATGACACTTTCTACTGGAAATGGTCCAATAAACCGTGGAGTAAACTTCATTGATGGCACTCTGAGACGGAGATTTCGGGTAGATAATCAGACTTTATCGCCCGGTTTCAAACTAGGAACTGCTCGTCTCTTCCGATCAGCAAACATTTTATACCGTTGAGAAACTTTTTTAAGAGATGAATGGATCTTCTTCCAAATTTGAGCGAACCGCTGAAGAGCAGCATCAGCCGCAGGCACATCTATGGCAGGTAACTCTTGGAAGTCTGGTACTCTAGGATGCTGACCATAAACTGCGAAAAAAGGAGTTGTATCTGTAGAAGTATGATAACGGAAATTATGAGCAAACTCCGCCCAGGGCAATAAATCTACCCAGTCATCCTGTGAAGAAGAAATATACAGTCTCAAATAGGTCTCAAGTTCTTGATTTACCCTCTCTGTCTGCCCATTTGTTTGAGGATGATAGGCCGTAGAGAATTTCAGTTTTACCTGCAGCGCTGAACACAGAGCCCTCCAAAACTTGGTCACAAATTGTACACCCCGATCAGATATGATTTCTGTTGGAAGTCCAAGTAACCTGAATATTTCATGAAGAAACAACTGTGCCAATTTTGGAACAGATGGTAACCCCATGAGTGGAATGAAGTGCGCCATTTTTTAAAACCTATCGACTACTACCCAGATGGTGTCATACCCTTTGGATGGAGGGAGATCAGAAATAAAATCCATCGACAAATGGGACCAGGGGCGCCTGGGAATGGAATTGGGTATCAATTGGCCGGCGGGAGCCTGACGAGAAATTTCATGCTGAGCACATTTGGGACATGAAGGTATGAATTCTTGACTATCTACCTTCATACGAGGCCACCAATACGTTTGAGACAGAAACTTAAAAGTCTTTAGAACTCCAGGGTGACCAGTAAATTTGGACGTATGAGCCCAGGACAGAAGGTTTGGACGAAGCTCTGGAGAGACAAACATCTTGCCTGGAGGCGGGACTTGCGACATCCCTGTAGCTGCAAAAACCACCGGATTTAATACTGGTCGAGCAGCCTGTTCTGAGGATTCCTCATTTGAGCTCATAGAGCGAGACAAAGCATCTGCTTTGACGTTTTGTGAGCCTGGTCTAAACATTAACTTAAAATCAAAATGAGAAAAGAATAGGGCCCACCTTGCTTGCCGAGGATTTAGGCACTGCGCGGCTTTCAAGTAGAGAAGGTTCTTGTGATCCGCGTAGATGGTAATGGGGAATCTCGTACCTTCCAGCAGATACCTCCATTCTTCAAGGGCCAATTTAATTGCCAACAACTCTTGGTCGCCGATGGTATAGTTCATTTCTGCGGGCAAGAACCTACGAGAAAAAAACCCATAGGGGTGAGTCTTACCATCAATGCCAATCTGGGACAGGACTGCGCCCACGCCAACCGTTGAGGCATCAAGTTCCAAGATACAGGCCTTACTGACATCTGGCTGTTGTAACACAGGAGCTGAAGTAAAAGCTTGTTTTATTTTATGAAAAGCAGACAGTGCTTCATCAGACCATTGAGAAGGATTTCCCCCTTTCCGAGTAAGGCAGGTAATTGGAGCTATTAACGTGGAAAAGCCTTTAATAAACTTTCTGTAGTAATTAGCGAAGCCAATGAAGCGTTGAACTGACTTGAGTGTTGTTGGAAGAGCCCAGCTGTCTGTTCCGGAAATTATGTATCCTAAGAAAGATATTGAAGAAGCTTCAAATGTGCATTTAGACAGCTTGCCATACAGATGATTCTGTCGAAGACGGTGAAGAACCTCCTTCATCTGTTGGCGATGAGAAACTAAATCACAGGAGAATATCAAGATGTCATTGTGGTAAACTACCACACATTTATACAGGCGATCTCTAAACACTTCGTTGACAAAGTTTTGAAACACGGCCGGGGCATTACTTAAACCGAAGGGCATCACTAGATATTCATAGTGGCCGTCACGAGTATTGAAGGCGGTTTTCCACTCATCACCACTTCGAATCCTAATAAGATTGTAAGCCCCGCGAAGATCTAATTTCGTGAAGATGGAAGCCCCTCTAACTCTGTCAAACAACTCTGTGATGAGCGGTAACGGGTAGCTATTTTTGATCGTGATGTCATTTAAACCCCGGTAATCGATACAGGGGCGAAGTCCTCCATCTTTCTTCTTGACGTAGAAGAATCCAGCACCAGCTGGGGAAGAGGATGAACGGATGAATCCTTTCTTTAAATTTTCCTTTATGTATTCACTCATTGCTTGAGTCTCTGGGACTGAAAGAGGGTATGTATGCCCCCTAGGCGGCTTGCTCCCTGAAACCAGATCGATGGGACAATCTCGATGGGGAGGCAAGACATCCGCTGCTTTCTCACTAAAGACGTCAGTGGATTCCTGATAGGCCTCCGAAGTCCGGACTGGGACTTTACACTTGAAGACTTTATTGGAAATATTTGAGCAAGACAAGACTGATGACAGGAGGAACTCCATGATGTTAACTGTAATGTAGACCAGTCGAATTGTGGATTGTGCAGTTGGAGCCAAGGCATACCCAGTACAATCTCATAGCTCGCTTTAGGTATTACCAGGAACTCAATGAGCTCGGAATGCAGGAAGCCTATTCCCAGAACTACCGGCTTGGTTTGCTGAGAGATGGAACCCTCAGGAATATGGCTTCCGTCAACGGCCGTGAGATACACTGGATGACACAGCATAGACACTGATAGATGAAGTCTATCCACTGCAGCTTGCGTGATAAAATTCCCAGCAGCACCACAATCCACTAAGGCAGACAAAGACTGGAGTCCCCCTGGCCTTTCCAAGGTGACAGGTAATATCAGATCTTGAGATGAAGGAGCTTTATTCAAGGTCCCTAACTTGACTCCTCCTCTACAAGTTAGGACCTGGCGTTTCCCGGCCGAGCAGGGCAGGAACCAATCAGATGACCAGCAGCAGAACAATAGAGACACAGTCTTTCCTTTAATCTTCTGGACCGCTCCTCAGGTGTTAAACAAGATTTGTTTACCTGCATGGGTTCATCAGCAGTAATAGGTAGAGACTGTACAGGAGACATAGCTCGGTGCTTGCGAAGATCACCTCGAGAGCGGTCACAGGTTCGCTCGCGTAAACGTAGATCCAACTTGACACATAGGGAAATTAGAGCTTTCAGTTGCTCTGGTAAATCTCGAGTAACCAATTCATCCTTTATGCGGTCAGACAGACCATGCCAGAAGGCGGCAACCAATGTTCCACTTCACCTCTGATGCCAATGTCTGGAACTGGATAACGTACTGACCCACAGTACGTGTTCCCTGGCAGATCTGAAGGAGGTCTGAAGAAGCAGAGGTCGTACGCCCAGGTTCGTCAAAGATGCGTCGGAATGCAGCAACAAATTCAGTATAGTTGTTCAATAATGCATCTGCTCGCTCCCACAGCGGAGAGATCCAGTTCAGAGCAGAGCCAGCTAGAAGAGAAACAATATAAGCAACCTTTGATCTGGGTGTTGGAAAGTTCTGTGGCTGCAATTCAAACTGAACCTCGCATTGAATTAGAAATCCAAGACATATCTTAGCATTACCATCAAATTTACTTGGTGTAGGAAGATGGATGCGAGACATTGAAACAGAAGCAACTGGAGAGCTAGAAACTGAGGAACTAGGAACAGGATCTGGAACTGAAGAGGACACTGGGGAAACTGAAATTGGAAGTGATTGTTGCAGAGCATCTAAACGTGAAGACATTCCTTGCAGAAATTGAATAATCTGCTGCTGCGCAGCCTCTTGACCATCCAGTCGTGACACTAGATCTTGGAGTGTCCCTGACCCCACACTCTGACCACCGTCCGGGTCCATGGGCCTCGGACAAACTGTCAGGTCTCTAGGATTGTCTGTCCCCGGCTAGTGGGTCAGTGTTGGTATGATGGATAAAACGTGGAGGCAATATAAAAGTCCTGCGCATAGGCGCTGATGTTTTATTATAACTGAGCAGATGGGATAACACAGAGTGAACAGAAAACCGGTAATGGAATGACAATGATTGATAACGGAATTTGAATAACTGAGGTCTCTTGCAAAGGAAATATGAAACGACAAATACTGAAGGCAGATGATATAAACTAAAGTCCAGTAGTACTTGATAGCACACAGTCTCGGAATAACATAAGATAAAGTAACTTGAAAAGCACAACTCCGATATGCATAAGAAACACACAGTCTCTATAAAGCACAAGTCCAGGTAGTTGTTATACTGCTGGAATGCATAGATGGAATACTGATAGCAAGTGCACAGGTAAGAGGGTAATACGAACACCTGAGGAGAGTCTCTGCTGCTGGTGGATTGTGGCTGGATGTAATTGAAGTCCGGAGTAACAGGAGAGCTGTGAAGGTGAAAACTGGAACAATGGAAATAACCACGGGGAACGCTGGAAACAGGAACACAGGAACCGGGAGAACTTAGGCACACGGTATGTGACTCATTGTCCGAGGCAATGTGAGAGAGCCACGGACTGGAAGTTAAACCCCTTGCTCAGCAGTGATTGGACACAGAGCTGCAGGCGGAGATACAGCGCTGGATTGAACACCAGGATCAGCTGTGTGCAGGTGTCATGGCAACGTCCACTCAAGCCGGACACCGGCACGCAGCAAAACCCACACAGGACCAGACTCAGGGGTATTCAGCAGTGCGGAAGAGGACGCTCGCGGTCACTGCACCCATGCAGCCGCAACTAGGGCCATGACCTCCGGAGGCCTGCAGAGCGCCGATTCCTGACACCCTTATCCTTATTGGGGAGAATAGCTGTACTGCAATGCATAGTCTTTCTTAAATTATTTTATCTCATGCAGATGCTTCCGGTCCGCCTTACTAACTGTGACATTCAGTATTTAAGGAAGATCATGTCCAAATTCTTACTGAAAGGGAAAAAGGCATTTATTGCTTAGGATAAATTGATGGCCACTAAACTTGCGGGTGGCTTTGGTGTCCCTGATTACGCTTCCTACTCCATGGCGTCTTTATTTCGATGTGCTGCTGACTGGCTGTTTGACAGGGAACTCTACACAGACTCAGCTCTGGACGAGGCTTTATTTGCTCCTTACTCCCTGGGAGCTCTACTGCTGTCTAAACCCTCTCTGATTCCAACCCATATTTATTTATTTATTTATTTATTAACAGTTTCTTATATAGCGCAGCATATTCCATTGCGCTTTACAATTAGAACAACAGTAATAGAACAAAACTGGGTAAAAACAAACATATAGAGGTAGGAAAGCCCTGCTCGCAAGCTTACAATCTATTCTCCACAACCCCCTTTTTCGTGATGTTTATTATAACTGGCGTTCTCTACATAGGAAGTTTAAATGTAACCCTGAGACGTCCCTATGCACCCCACTATGGGGTAACCCCGCCTTCCCCCCGTCTCTCATAAACCCTACTTATTGGCTCTGGAAAGAGAAGGGTCTCTCTAATTCCTCCAAAGTGTTTGACCCAGGTGGCTCCATGCTCCCCTTCTCATCTCTCCAAGAGAAATTTGGCCTGCCTCACACATATTTTTTCATGTATCTCCAAACCCGTCATTACCTAGACACTATCGCCTGTATGCGTACAATACCACGAGGCACTACCCCCTTCTCTAACCCATTACTGGTCTCGCTTAATACCCACAGGGCTGGCCCTACACACATCAGACAGATTTACACCATTCTGACATCTAGCGCAGCGGAATGTAGATGGGATAGATTGCTTGCCCAATGGCGTAAAGACATACCTGGCCTGACCAGTCACCATCAACTTAGTGACCACTATGTCTCTACCCTGAAAGCCCTGACCTCGCCCTACCTACAGGAGGTACACCTCCATACTTTGCAGAGAGCGTATATCTCCCTGATACAACATGCCAGGTTTAACCCCACGGAAACTGGGGAATGCCCCAAATGTCATGTCCGTACGGCTTCTTTTTACCATATGTTTTGGGAGTGTGGTCTGATCCGGTGTTTCTGGTACAAATTACTGTCCTACATCAATCAATTGCTGTGTATACATGTAATAACAACCCCCATATCTTGTCTATGTGCAAATTTCTCTGAATGGGATTTAGGTCCTGAACAACGACGGTCTTTACCATTTCTCACTATTCTGGTGACAGTTTCCAAAAAAGTTATTCTATCCCACTAGCTCTCGTCATCTTCCCCCACGTTAGTAGAGGTTCATGGTAAACTTTTACAGATACTAAATTATGACAGGAAGTCGGCCCAAGTCAATATAGAGCGGGGTGTGAAATCTTTTTATAAAAAGTGGGGCCTTTACATTGATTCGCGGGATCAGACCACACAGACCCAAATATTTAAGGTATTTGAACATACTGAATGGTTCCTTCACAGGAAAATTCTGGAAGACTCGATGTTATAATGCTCTTCACCTGTGCATCATGATTATTCCAGAGGACAAACTCCTATGCTTTCCGAACTGATATGGCTGTATCAATTACGGTCTCTCCCCTCTTCCACTGATGGGACATCCTTACCCTGCCTCCCTGTTTTCCTTATGTGTGTTCCTGCCCTCCCTCTCTCTTTCCCTGTTACTCTCTTTTTCTTCTTTTCCTTGTTTCTAGGTGGTTTTATTTACTGTTTCTAATAATAAGCCTCAGGAAGTGATCTTTGATAGTGGATATGATCTGCTTTATGCAGGTCTGACATTGGAGTGTACCTATTTTACTCTGCTTTCATACTCGTATTACTTCGATAGATGTCTTTTTGGTTTTGACACCGCAATTCTATGATTAATTAATTGATTATTAGAATGCTAGATATATTCCTATCTTCCCTATACGATAGATGGCTCTATGACTTCAATACGTTGTGTGAATTACTGATACATCGTTTGTACTTCATGACTCCAAGGATACCAAATGTTCACATCCTGACATAGGCCATTGTATACACCTCTGTAGTTTCTCTGTACTAATCATCATATGCTTACTATTTGTTCCTGTTTTACATTATATTATTATTATTATTATTATTATTATTATTATCCTTTATTTATATGGCGCCACAAGGGTTCCGCAGCGCCCAATTACAGAGTACATAAACAAATAATCAAACAGGAAAACAGCAACTTACAGTTGATGACAGTATAGGACAAGTACAGGGTAAATAAACATAGTTACATCAGCAGATGACACTGGAATAAGTATCAGGTGGCAGAAGACTGATGGAATTGGTGCAGTTGAAGATTATTAAAGTAAGAAAGGATAAGCACATGAGGGAAGAGGGCCCTGTTCGTGAGAGCTTACATTCTAAAGGGGAGGGGTAGACAGACAGGGGTGACACAGTTGAGGTACATAGAGAGCGTAGAACAAGGGTTAGGATGAGATTTGGCTGGGTTTGTTGAAGAAGTGGGTCTTGAGAGCCCGTTTGAAGTTTTGTAGAGAGGTGGAGAGTCTGAGGGGGAGAGGTAGGGAATTCCAAATAAGTGGTGCAGCACGTGAAAAATCTTGGAGGTAGGAGTGGGAGGAAGTAATCCGTAGGCAGGAGAGTCGGCGTGCATTAGCAGAGCGAAGAGGACGGGTGGGAGTGTAAAGGGAGATAAGGTCAGAGATGTAGATGGGAGAGGAGTGGGTGAGGGCTTTGTAAGCGAGTGTGAGAAGCTTGAAATGGATTCTGAAAGGGAAGGGGAGCCAGTGAAGGTCTAGTAAGAGAGGAGAGGTGGACGTAGTGCGTTTGGTGAGGAAGATGAGCCGGGCAGCAGCATTGAGGATAGATTGCAGTGGAGAGAGGTATTTGTCAGGAATGCCAGTCAGGAGCAGATTACAGTAGTCCAGTCTGGAGATGACCAGTGAGTGGATAAGAGTCTTAGTAGCATCCTGGGTCAGAAAGGGTCTGATCCTGGAAATATTTTTTAGATGAAAATGGCAGGTTTGTGAGAGGTGCTGAATGTGTGGTTTGAAGGAGAGGGAGGAGTCAAGGATTACTCCAAGACAGCGCACTTGGGGGCTAGAGGCATAGGCGTGCGCAGGGGGGGTGCCTGGTGCGCACAGGCACCCCCTAATGTCTGGCAATCCGATCTCACATGCCTGATGCAGCGATCAGCAAGCAGGCTGATTACTGTCCCCTCTGCGTTGCACCCCCTCAGGACTGCATTACTGACCGGACGCCTGGATTAATCAAGGGTGCCGCTGCCCCCGGCTTTCAAACTCCTGGCTCCACCTCAGTGTACAAAAACAGCGTGATGTGACGTGATGACATCATGCTGCTCGCAAACCCACCCTTCACACGCCCACCTCTCTTCTTCAATTCTATGCCAACGCCAACTACTGATGAGGAGCAGCATGCAGCCAGCGTTCCTCTTAGGTAGACAAATTCAATACTGGCAGGCAGTCGGCAGCAACATTGACACGTAACACGTTTTTCCAGCAGCAGCAGTAACTAGTCTGCGACTGTCAGTGTCAGTGAGTGACTGCAGCTTGCAGGGGAAAGAGAGGGAGAGCCAGACCAGGCTGAGGAGGAGCAGTGTAATTGCAGTGAGTGCCATCAGAGGTGTTTGTTTGGTGCACACCACAACATCTGACAATGCATCTGCATTATTAGGATTGGTACAAGGGTAGATATTTTATATTACGTTGACCATCAATAGATGGTGCTAGACACGCCCAAAAGGCAGTGCTAGACACACCCCTCCAACAGTGCACCCTCTAATAAAATGTGCTGCGCACGCCTATGGCTAGAGGAGATAGTAGTGCCATCAATAGATAATGAGATTGTAGGAGGTGAGGTTATGCGGGAGGGAGGGAAGATGATCAGCTCAGTCTTAGACATGTTAAGTTTAAGAAAGCGCTGGGACATCCAGGAAGAGGTAGCAGAGAGACAGTTGGAGATACGAGTGAGGAGAGCAGGGGAGAGGTCTGGAGAGGAAAGATAGATTTGGGTGTCATCAGCGTAGAGATGATATTGGAAACCAAAAGAACTGATGAGCTTACCTAGTGAGGACATATAGAGAGAGAAGAGAAGAGGACCAAGGACAGAACCTTGGGGTACCCCTACAGTTAGTGGAAGTGAGGGGGAGGTGGAGTCATGAGAGGAGACAGAGAAAGAGCGGTCAGAAAGGTAGGAGGACAGCCAAGAGAGGGCAGTGTCACGTAGACCAATGGAGTGAAGAATTTGCAGTAGGAGAGGATGGTCCACAGTGTCAAAAGCAGCAGAGAGATCAAGTAGAATAAGTATAGAGTAGTGTCCCTTAGATTTAGCAGCATGGAGGTCATTGCATACTTTTGTAAGCAGCATGGAGGTCATTGCATACTTTTTGTAAGTGTCCCTTAGATTTAGCAGCATGGAGGTCATTGCATACTTTTGTGGAGTGGAGAGGACGGAAGCCAGACTGGAATGGGTCAAGCAGTGAGTGTGAGGAATGAAAGGAAGTAAGACGGTTGTAGACAATACGCTCAAGGAGTTTGGAGGCAAAAGGGAGGAGAGAGATGGGTCGGTAGTTGGAGAGAGTGTTTGGATCAAGTGTAGGTTTTTTAAGAATAGGAGAGATGAGTGCATGCTTAAAGGCAGAGGGGACAGTGCCTGATGAGAGGGATAGATTGAGAAGGTGGGAAAGATGGGAACAAGCAGAAGGAGAGAGGTAGCAGAGGAGGCGGGAGGGGATAGGGTCAAGTGGGGAGGTGGTGAGGGGACAGGAATGAATGAGGGCCATGACTTCCTCTCCAGATGCATGGGAGAAAGATGACAGAGTAGGTGCGAGGGATGGGGAGGTTTGGTAAGGGATAGGAGAAAGCTGGTTACTGATGGACTGGTGTGATGTGATGTCCTGACGTATGGAGTCAATTTTGGATGTGAAGTAATTGGCAAAGTCAAGAGCAGAGAGTGAGGAAGGGAGACAAGGTGGAGGTGGGCAGAGGAGTGAGTTGAGACTGGCAAAGAGGCGCCGGGGGTTGGAAGACTGGAAGGAGATGAGGTTCTTGAAGTATGACTGTTTAGCAAGAGAAAGGGCAGCACTGAAGGATGAGAGCATAAGTTTGAAATGGAGGAAGTCTGCCTTAGAGCGTGATTTCCTCCAGTGTCGCGCAGCAGTACGTGAGCATTTTTGCAGATATCTGGTGCATTTGGTGTGCCAGGGTTGAGGTGTTAATTTGCGAGGGTGAATAGTGGTTGGTGGAGCAACAGAGTCAAGAGCATAAGTAAGGGATGCATTGTATGTGGAAGTGGCTTGTTCAGGGCATGAGAGAGAGAGAGAGAATAGGAGAGAGAAGCGAGTCAAACAGGGAGGAAAGGAATGTAGTGTCAATAGCTTCAATGTTACGCTTAGTGATGGTAGCCTTAGGAGGTAGAGATGGGCAAGTCGAAAGAGATAGGTTAATAGAGAGCAGGTGGTGGTCAGAGAGGGGAAATGGGGAGTTGGAAAAATCAGAAATATCACAGCGGTGAGTGAAGACCAGATCCAGTGAGCTCCCATTCACATGGGAGGGTGAGGAGGTCCACTGGGAGAGACCAAGTGAAGAGGTGAGGTTAAGGAGTTTAGAGGCAGGGGATTGTGTGGGGATGTCAATAGGGATGTTGAAATCGCCTAGGATAATGGAGGGAATGTCAGAAGAGGGGAAGTGAGGAAGCCAGGAAGCAAAGTTGTCGATGAATTTGGAAGCAGTGCCAGGGGGGCGGTAAATGACAGCTACTCTAAGATGTACTGGTTGGAAGAGGCGTATGGCATGGACCTCAAATGTTGAGAATGTAAGGGATGGTTCTGGTGGTATGAGTTGGTAGGAGTAACTAGAAGGTAAAAGGACCCCAACACCACCCCCATGGCGACCCCCAGGTCAGGGTGTGTGTGTGAATGTGAGGCCCCCAGCAGAGAGAGCAGCAGGAGAAGTAGTGTCAGAGGGCGTAATCCAAGTTTCAGTAATGGCTAGTAGGTGTAGGGATTTGGAAATGAAAAGGTCATGAGTGAGGACCAGTTTGTTACAAACAGATCTGGCATTCCAGAGGGCACAGGATAGGGGGTATGAGTTTGTGGGAGAGATGTGAATGAGATTATCAGGGTTGCTCTAGCGATGAGGTGGGATTAACTTTGAGGGCAGGGATGATGAGAGAGTAGTGATGGTACGGGTGCCTGAGTTAGGAGGGGAAACTGCAGGAGGTGGGCAGGGAGGGAGGTCAGTGTGATGTGGATGGGGATATGGGCAGGTGACAGGGAAGGGAGAGAGGCAGCAGGGCTGAGTTGTGGGGTAGCAGGACCATGGGCAGAGGTAAATGAATGTGGGGCAACAGGAAAGGAGGGGGAAGGAAACAGAGGGATGGAGGGGAGACAGAGGAGGAGGTGTAGGAGACTAGGGGGGAAGGATAAAGATACATTATTAGGTAGACACTGAGTGGTGTGGGGAGTATAAGAAAGCCTTGACATAGTGTTAAGTAGCTAAATAGGTTGAGGGAAAGTGGAAGTAGGAGTGGAGACTGTAAGGGAATCAGAGCAGAAGAATTGCAGAAATGCAGGTGAGAAAAGCAGTGTAGTCTCAATGGGTGTAGATTTAGTATGGAATGAGTCAAAAGCGTAGATAAAGTGGGTGCAGAAATGTATTTGGGCTGTAAGAAATGAAAGGATTGTGAGAGGGTTAAGAAGCAATGATAATTCTGTTTTTTCAAGTGTTTTTAGATGAGAAGATGAACTCACAATTGTTCCAAAGAAGATCTTTGTAATCCTGATTATGGATGGAAACCAGATCTTACTAATGTTCTTTCCTGCAAGTGGGTTGCATAGTGTTCACAGAGTGAAAGTTGGAGGGTGATAAATTTGCATATGCAGTTGATATTGTTAAGTAGTTCATCTGTTGTTGTTTGTGGTTTTCTTTCAGTTTTTCGTCCAGTTTAAGTCCAGGCTAAGTCCAGGCTTTGATATTAAAATTATATATCTGATCCCTTTGAGCCTCCTCCCTTAGAGTCCTACACCCTGGATCAATCAGCCAGGCTTAATCAGCCAAGTATACTCTAATATATCTCATGAAAAACATAATAAACAGATTTTTCTTTTAAAATACTTACCTTTCCAGTGTACTGCCATAGCCACAGTAAAAATCATTGCCAAAATGGCCACCACACATGTGCAGTAGGTAATCAGTCTCCGGACCATGTCGGGCGCAATGTTTCTAGAGACCTGTGCATGCGCAGTAGACTGCGGCACAATGCCGAAGCCTACTGCACCATGGAGAGGAGGTGGCCCACCCGGAGTCTGCACATGGGCCCCTTCCTCTCTTAAAACGCCCCTGATAACATTCATACCTCTTTTACACCTAAGTCCCAGTTCTAACCCAGGATTTGGAACACAGTTCCAAACCTGGATAGACCTGGGACTGGCCCTTTTCCACTGCGGCACTTACCCGGATTACTCCCGGGTCGGAGCTGTCTACACTGCACACACAGTAGACGCCAGGAGTCTCAGCTGAAGTAAGAGACTCCGGCTCTGCCCCCTGACGTCACTAGCCCCACCCCTGCATAGTGTCATCGCTGCCGGAAGCAGCGTCACTGCCGTGGATCTTCCTATGCTGAAAATGGGATCCGGGTCATCCTTACCCATTTACATTTCCCTTTAATCCAGGTCCTTCCCGAGATCAACCCTGCAAGCGAGCCAGGTTGAATACCCGGGTCACTGGACCAGGACTAACCATTTTTTCACTGAGCAGTGAGCCGGGTTATAATGGCAATAACCCGAGTTTTAGCGGAAGTGGAAAAGAGGTATCAGCCAAGTGTTTTAGATTTAATTTATACAATGTTAGAGTTGCACTAGAGTAGTAATACATTTCTGTCCGTTTTATTACTTTCGTTTCTGCTATTGCTTATGTTTTCCTTTTTGCAGCAATTATTAGAAGTTTTATTGCAACATTTAGCATAGAGTAATGCAAGAAAGTGTTTATGATATGGGACATGTTGACCAAAGTAACAGCTGTCCCACTGAAAGTCACTGAGCAGCTTCATTGACAGGCCTGTGGTGTCAGCTTACAACACATGTGCCTGTAACACATTTATGACAGTTGTCTGGTAGATAGTCCAAAAATATCTTCCTGAAATAAAAAAAGAAAATGCAACTGGTCTCCTTGAATGCTGCGCACACTTCAGCTGTACTGAATGCAGTAGAAGGCTATTCAGAAGTCTTAGCTCCCAGGCAGCTGAGAACTTTCCATCATGATTAAATAGTCACTGAGATGTGTGTTTTAATATTAACTTAGTTTTCATTTTGTAGATTAGAGTTTTATACAGTTGTTTATAGTATTCAAAATATGTTAAAGGTTAGGAAAAGAAAGTGGTAAAAGTGCTACTACAACAGCTATACCATGTCTATCGGCTACCGCACATTGTCACAGCACCTAAATGACTTGAAAAAAGAAAATTTCAGTCTGAAATTGAGGATCTACTTCTTGGAAGAACGGATCCAGCACAAATATGAGGACAGCAGCGATGATGTCTTCAGAAGTGTGAGTATTTACATTGTCTTTATTAAAGCTTATTGCCCCGGATAGATGGTTTCTTTGGTGCGGAAAGTCATTTGTTGTAGTCTGACATAACTGTTTAATCTATTGGATATATACTGGAACATGTATTCCTTAGGGAAAGAAAGTACTATCACTTATAGTAGTTGGCATATTATACAATAGTGAGAAGGAAAAATAATATCAGATTTTTCTATAGGATTTTTAACTACACTTTCATTTTTATTGTTAGGAGAGCTGTCACTGTAAAGTAGTATAGTAAATGTATGCTGTGTGTTTGTTTATTGAACATTGGAAATAAAACCATTATTTGTCAGCATTATATGAATGTTAATTTGACCCACGTTTATAGTGTAAGGTTCTATAAAGCCCCTGCTGACATGTTAGGAATTTAAAGAGAATGTGTCCCCTGGATCTTGATTTAGAACATAGGGGCCAATTCATCATGCCCTTCAGCCTGTAATTATGCAGAACCATCAGATTCTGCATGATTATCACTGAGGTAACTAAAACCACAATTTAGCAGGGGATATCATGTGTTAATGGTAGAATCAGAGCAAACTACTTCACCCATAAAATGTTTTGGGACATTGCATTTGTGCTATTTATCAAGCTCCGATAATTACATATTAATTTGGCTTTACCTTACACTTAAAGTACATACTGCAAGAGGGGATGGAGTAGGGCTGATGTGTGATTACCTGCATTTATCCTCTGGTAAGCACAATTTCTTAGCTCCATATATCACAGCGCAGGTATCTTATACAGGGATACAGGCTCTCCGATAAGAGCCTAGGCCAGTGAAGGGAGAAAAGTAAAGTGATAGCTAAAGGCTAGCTCTCAATTTGCTTCAGAGTCCAGACCTGACTTTGTCAATGTGCATGAGTGGTCATTGGACTGTGGGACAATCTGTGACAAAAGATCGTTAACAGCGATAGCTCCAAGAGAGCCTTTAGGCCAGTAGTCCAAATTTAGCCTTTAGGCCAGTAGCGTAACAGGGTAGCAGGGTGCCCTGTGCTGGCCCCACCCTGTGAGCTCATGACATCATGATGTTGTGCAGAGTGGACGGAACAACTAGCACTGGGAAATGCAGAACTGCCCGGAGTTTCCCGAGGACTCTTCGTGTGGCTGTACATACAGACTGCAGGGTGCATGCCTACAGCGCCCAAAGGATGCTCCAGGTGGACGTGCAACAGTGATCCTGGCCCCAAGGTGCTGTTCCAGGGACCCTGCTTACAATAAGCAAGGGCTTCAGGGCAGCAATGGTGCCACCCTCATGGCCTTGCTCTCTGTGTGACTGCACTGCCTGCTGACCCCTAGTTACTACCCTGCTATAGGTTGCAATGGTTAACTCTTTCTAATGGTGCTATCAGGAGCCATGCTCTTAAAAAGTGAAGATTTCTGGATCTTAAAAACATCTCTAAAGTTTGCAAGGTTTAATACATTTTGGGACCAGTTCAGTGGCAAACGCAGGATTTCCATGGGGGGGTTTCCAGAACTGGGTGGAGCCAATCACGGGGGTGGGGACAGAGGTGACCCAGTATATGCTGGGTCCATAAAACTAGTGTGTGTGTGTGTGTGTGTGTGTGTGTGTATATATATATATATATATATATATATATACATATCTACACATATATATACATATATATATATATATAGATACACCTATGTATATATACACACACACACATACATATACACATATACATAGCATATTAAACATGCATACATATATATATATATATATGTATATATATATATATACATACAGTACACGTATATATACACACATGTATATATATCACATATGTGTGTGTTTATATGTATGTAACTATGTATATACCTGTGTATATATGTATGCACATGGATATATATGTACTATAATTAAAATAAAGTAAACTTTTATTAAGCACTTACAAGTGCCACCAGGAAGACAGCAGGCTGCAGAGGACGCTAGACAGCCATTAATAATACTCATGCAGCAAAAAAAAAAAAAAAAAATTTTGTTTGGTGGAGGGGGGTTTCTGGGTACTCGGAACACCCCCCCCCCCCCCCCTGGGTGCACCACTGCAGTTCAGTAAGGTTAGCAAATTCTGCTAATCAGCAGAATTTGCTAACCATTAGCACATATGCTTGGGGCCGCCAAGCGCTGGGCAAGGCTGTCCAGCATGCTGACCGGCGCCTCCCTCCCTGCCTCAAGGAGAAATTGCAAACAGCACGCAATTTCTGCTTGAAATTAAGGATGACTCCTGCCGGTGCAGCTTAGCTGCGGCCGCAGGACTCCCGGTGCCATTTTGCTGTCGCAGCGGCTGTGTGTGAAGTCATGCAGCCGCTGCGGCCACCCCCCGACACGCCGCCATTCACGCATACCAGCCCACCGTTTTGGGCTGGCACGCCCCCGCAACGCTCCGTTTCCACCCAGAAAATGGAGCATTGCCGCCCCCTCCCGCCCTGCGACCGCCTCTGCCTGATTGACAGGCAGTGGCGATCGTAATTTCTGCCCCCCCTCCCCCCCCCCCCCGCAGAAATTGCAGGTGCATGCGCAGTAGGGCCTGCTGCGCATGTGCCCGCGGCCCCTCAGCAAAAATTCTGTGCAAATCGCTACTTGCGATTCATATTGAATTTGCCCCTATGTTGACAGTAACCCTGGTGACATTCATATTATCAACATGAGAATGTTGACATTGTGATATTCGACATGTTAATTTCGACAATTCAGCATGTCGATACTGATAACGTGTTATAATGTTGACAATGTATTTCTGAGGCTTCCCTAACCCTAACTCCTACCCCTAACACTATAACCCTTAAATTTAAGCCTAATCCTAGCTCTAATGTCGACATTTTCACTCTGTCAGGTGTTATACTGTATGTTGACATTTTGTCAATGCTGACATTTTCCAGGAAATCAAAAAGTCTGATCAGTCTGGTGGTATGTATTACTGTGGCCTACTTAATAGTTCAGTAGTTGAGTTTGTTTCTGAATAGTAGTCTCTGCTTACATTATTTTGTAAATGCCCTTATATTACTGTAGACTCAGGTATATGTTTTTTGTTTTCACTGTTTCTTTCTAGAAGTATAACACTATATTTCCCAGCCCAGCCAAACTTATAGACCAGAGAGGTGAAAGGCAGGCAAGGATGGACTGCTTCTTGCAATCCATTGATGTGCATTGCTGCGGAAGGAGGCAGCAAACAAGTGCCTAGCTGTCCACAAAACAGCAGGGCCAAGCAGGATCAGCTAGTAGATTACACTTTGTGACTGGAGCCTGAGCTGCCATAGAAGGTCCTTGATGGGGGTGGGGCCAGGTACCTTGAATCATTAGGCTCCACCTCTGCTGCATTAGGCTGCAATTCGTGGGTCTGTGGGGAGTTGGTGTGACCAAAGTCATGCAATTCTAATAGCGGCGTAAAGCAGTAGCGAGCAAGGCCTAATGCTGCAAAGGGCGTGGCTATGATCAAGGGCCTTTTGACCATGGTCAGCAAAAGAAATAATTTGGTCTACGAGGGGGTTTTCTAGGGGGTATATTTACAAAGGTGTGTTTTTTTTTGAAGTGGAGAGGTTGCCAATAGCAACCAATCAGATTCTATCTATTATCTTCTAGAAGCAGCTAGATAAATGTTAAGTGGAATCTGAATGGTTGCTATGGGCAACATCTCCACTTCTAAAAAACTTACTCCTTAGTAAATATACCCCAAGGTACTCAGAAACCCCTCCTACATGCAACACTGGCTCCTGCTTCTGTAATAGCAGAGTGTTAATGAGGTAGGGGCTAACTTTTTAATTTTTGTGATAATGTTCATGACAACATCGTGAAGTATTCCATCAGAATTTACCAACTATCTTCTGCTTGGACAGCTCTCTCCATAAACAGCTGTCTTGGCAATTCATGTATCGTACATGCGATGCAGTATTGCAGTTTGCACATGCACCAAATGTTCTTCAGGGATGCACACTGACCAAACAATGCTGGCTGCATCCACTTGGCTAGAATAGGATGCAGTCAATTTGCCGGCAGTGGGGATCTCGGCGTTCAGGATACCGACGCCAAAATCCCAACAGTTGACAATGCCGCCAGCGAGAATCCCGGCGACACCCATAGAGTGGGAATAGATCCTGTGCTGAGCGCAGGGAGTTACCGAGCCCGCAGCATGGTGAGCGCAGGGAGCCCGCAAGAGAACTCTTAGCACTCGTCCAGATGCCGGCATTCAGGCGGGATGCCATTGTCGGGATATGGACAGCCGGCATCCCCTCTGCCGGTAATACATACGGAACCCACTAGAATAGCACCAAAAGGTATGGCTAATTTAATACTTCAGACTACCAAAACTCATAAAAGTAATATTTTATAATTATATCAAATAAGGAGGTATATTACAAAATAAAAATAAAATAATAAAGAGCATAATATTGCATGGAAAATAAGATGAGTGGGAGAGGGAGGATAGTGGAATGATCTGAAATGATCCCTCTCCATTGTAGTCTGTGAAAACAGATAACACCTACAGCATTATTAAAACACTTCAAGCTCTTATAAGAAAACGTTTTGAGATCTTTATACAGTACATTGCATATCATCACTGTTCTCATTGAGGACATGGGAGTGGTGATATACTAGTGTGAAAATAAAGAGACTAGAGAAGTGCAGGAGATATTTGTGATATCTCCTATTATATCTCTTCATACATACCGTTGAGACATTAAAAGTGAGAAATAAATGCATAAGGTGTCGCTTTCACATTTTTTTATGGGGAAAAGTTTGATAAATATACACCATGGTAAGGGAGTTAATATGGCAGACATCCTCATCACCATTTTAAGCACATATTAATGAGTGATATGGTATTAGGACATGGGCACAGTATAGTATGTCTGTGGCAAATGATTAGAATTTTGTGCAGAGGACAGTTTTGGTACTGTACAGTATATGTATGAACATGTTTACAATATGGTGTGCTGATGCACACAGTGGCAGAACTACCACCAGTGCAAGCGGTGCCTTGCACTGGGGTCTGCCAATGTGAAGGGGCCCAAAGCCAGCGTGGCGTGTAATGAGTCAAACTGACTCATTACATGCCGCCCGCCGCTGCGGGCCGCCGAGGAGGAGAGCGCAGGGACACAGCCACAGCTAGAAAGAGGAGGAGGGAGGGGGACTGGAGACGCAGCAGCGCAATGTGATTGGTAGAGGCTCTACTGCAGCTGCCCCTCTCCTTCCATATATGCTGGGATGCGCTTCCCTCATCACAGCAGCGACGGCCAGCCTATGTGGAAGGAGAGGACAGCTGCAGCAGCGCCTCCACCAATTACACTGCGCTGCTGCGGCTCCAGTCCCGAGTCCCCCTCCCTCCTCCTCCTTCCCTGCCTGCCCGGGATCATCATCTGCCTGACTGCCCTCACAGAGGAGCCAGTAAGTATAATTTATTCTTTCTTTCTTTCTTTCTTTCTTTCTTTCTTTCTTTCTTTCTTTCGTAATGTGTAGAAAGGGGACGCTGTCTGCCGTAATGTGTAAAAAGGGGACGCTGTCTGCCGTAATGTGTAAAAAAGGGGGATTGTCTGCCGTAATGTGTAAAAGGGGCTCTACCTGGTGTAGTGGCGCTACTCTGCGGCATAATTTGAATAATTGAGACTACTGTACAACGTAATATGAATTGGTATTATTTTGTGGCCATACCCCTTCCCCATGAACCCATGCCCCTATATTTTTTGCGCGCGCCTACGGCGTGCACTGCTCCTATTTTACATAAAGGGGACGCTGTCTGCCGTAATGTGTAAAAGGGGCTCTACCTGGTGTCGTGGCGCTACTCTGCGGCGTAATTTGAATAATGGAGACTACTGTGCACCGTTATATGAATTGGTATTATTTTGTGGCCACACCCCTTCCCCATGAACCCATGCCCCTATATTTTTTGCGCGCGCCTATGGCGTGCACTGCCCCTATTTTACATAAAGGGGGGGCGCCAATGCTGTTTCTTGCACACAGCACTAAGATACCTAGTCACAGCACTGTTGCTAGGTATCAATTTCCCTGCCCTGAGCAGGTCCCCCTCACCAGATCCTTTCCAGGGCTGAGGGGGTGGACTTGGACAGGATGAGGGGGGCCCAAAGCATTTTCTTGCACCTGGGCCCACCACTCGCTAGTTCCGCCACTGGATGCACAGGTTGAGTCTCCCATATCCAAAATTCTAAGATGCAGAATATTCTGAAATACAGATTTTTTTGGGAGCGCAACTGAGATAGTGAAACCTCTGATTTCTGATGGTTCAGTGTACACAAACTTTGTTTCATGCACTCAAGTATTAAAAATTCTGTATAAAATTACCTTCAGATACAGTATGTGTATAAGTTGTATATGAAACAGAAATGCATTCTGTGTTTTGACTTGGGTCCCATCCCCAAGATATTTAATAATGGTATGCAAATATTCCAAAATGCAAAAACAAATCCAAATCCATAATATTCGTCATAAGAATTTTGGATATGAGAGACAAAACTGTAATCTGTAGGCACATAACTGGTATATTATGTGTGTTGCAAAAGCTCATGTGTATAGGCATAGCCTATGATTGGTACAATATGGGAAGGTACATGCTGTTACAGTAATATGTGGGTACATGACTGGTACTGTATGTGTGTTTGTGGGCTGGCACAATATACAGATGTAGCCATGGTCATTGTGGTCACCCTTGGCTCGCCTAGTCACACCAGCACCTTAGTAAACCGGGCTGCGACTTTTGTCTATCAATGCAATGTAAATGGGCGCGTGTGGAGAGAGATTAAGTGGAGGGAGATAAAGTATCAACCAATCAGCTGATAACTGTTATTCTGTCTAGCACAACCTCTAAAATGACAGTTACATACAGGGCCATAATTAGGTGTGGGCCAGGATGGAACTAGCCAGAGTCATTGTTCGAGCAGGGGCACCATCTGGCTCAGCTTGACAGTGGGTATCCACTGACAAAGGCTAGAACCAAAACACGTTCGGGGAGAATATCTGGGAGAGTGACGTGAATGTACCAGCGTCATACATTAAAGCCACAGTGGAGAACCGGAAGTCAGGAGCTGGGAGCGGGGTGTACTGTCCAATAATGGAAAGCAGAGACACCGGCAGTGTAAAGTTGGGAAATGCTCATGGCTGCTGTAGTTAATGACTGAGGCCAGATCTGAGAACCGGTGTGTCCTGATAACCTTACCTCACTGTGATAAGCTTTTTTGTAATATTTTACACGTATGTGCAAAACTTGAGCACTATCTGTGCCCCCTTTTTATATGGACTCTAATAAATTAAGTTATGACTACGATTTGCGCATGAGATACTCTATTCTCTCTCTCTCTTATATATATATATATATATATATATATATATAGCAGACACAGGGTGGTGCGGCACTCCAATGATTCACAAAGGCAGAGGTATCTCAAATACCTCTGCCTTTGTGAATCATTGGAGTGCCGCACCACCCTGTGTCTGCTATCTGCTTTTTTGTGAGGGCACCCGATGTATTAATTTCTATAAGTGGCTGTGCCGGACCCACCTCGTTCTCTATATATATATATATATCTATATATATATATACACATACATATACACACACACACATATATATATATATCTATATACATACATATACACACACATATATATATATATATATATATATATATAGAAGCTTGCAAGGAATGCAATCACCAGACTTCTCCAAAGTGAAAAGATATTCTTTTATTCCAACCTCACAACTTTACAGGGTCACGGTCAAGGTTTTGGTTCCCACCAAAACCTTTCTCAAGACCAATGCTTCAGGCTGCCATCTCCCTTGCACAGACCTTACACTGGAGAAGTCTGGTGAGTGTGTTCCTTGCAAGCTTCTTTATATTTTGGGACTCTGTCTGGATTGTATTAGTCTCTGGATCATGCACCCCAGTGGTTGTGATATTTTAATATGTGAGTGCAGCTTTATACAGTTAATATATATATATAGCACACATTCAGCCCTTCTTATTAGTGATGAGCGGGTTCGGTTCCTCGGAAACCGAACCTCCCCGAACTTCACCCATTTTACACGGGTCCGAGGCATATTCGGATTCACCCGTATGGCTCGGTTAACCCGAGCGCGCCCGAACGTCATCATCCCGCTGTCGGATTCTCGCGAGATTCTGATTCTATATAAGCAGCCGCGCGTCGCCGCCATTTTCACTCGTGCATTGGAAATGTTAGGGAGAGGACGTGGCTGGCAGGACTCTGTTTATTCATTGTTGATGCAAATATTTGTGCTTGCTTATATCTTAATTGTGGGGACTGGGGAGCAGCTGTATATTAATATAGGAGGAGTACAGTGCAGAGTTTTGCTGATCAGTGACCACCAGTTTTATCCGTTCTCTGCCTGAAAAAAAACGCTCCTTATCCGTTATATGTGCTCAGTGTGCTGCATATATCTGTGCTCACACTGCTTAATTGTGGGGACTGGGGAGCAGCTGTATTATTAATATAGGAGTACAGTGCAGAGTTTTGCTGACAGTGACCACAAGTACACGTTGTCTGCCTGAAAAACACTCCATATCTGTGCTGCATTGTAGTATATAGTAGGAGTACAGTGCATAATTTTGCTGACCACCAGTATATAATATATAGGAGTACGGTACAGAAGGCCACTGCTGTACCTACCTCTGTGTCGTCAAGTATACTATCCATCCATACCTGTGGTGCATTTCAGTTTTGCACAGTTTGCTGACCACCAGTATATAATATATAGCACTACGGTACAGTAGGCCACTGCTGTACCTACCTCTGTGTCGTCAAGTATACTATCCATCCATACCTGTGGTGCATTTCAGTTTTGCACAGTTTGCTGACTACCAGTATATAATATATAGGAGTACGGAACAGAAGGCCACTGCTGTACCTACCTCTGTGTCATCAAGTAACTATCCATCCATACCTGTGGTGCATTTCAGTTTTGCACAGTTTGCTGACCACCAGTATATAATATATAGCATCACGGTACAGTAGGCCACTGCTGTACCTACCTCTGTGTCGTCAAGTATACTATCCATCCATACCTGTGGTGCATTTAAGTTTTACACAGTTTGCTGACCACCAGTATATAATATATAGCATTACGGTACAGTAGGCCACTGCTGTACCTACCTCTGTGTCGTCAAGTATACTATCCATCCATACCTGTGATTCATTTCAGTTGTGCGCAGTATATATAGTAGTAGGCCATTGCTATTGATACTGGCATATAATTCCACACATTAAAAAATGGAGAACAAAAATGTGGAGGTTAAAATAGGGAAAGATCAAGATCCACTTCCACCTTGTGCTGAAGCTGCTGCCACTAGTCATGGCCGAGACGATGAAATGCCATCAACGTCGTCTGCCAAGGCCGATGCCCAATGTCATAGTAGAGAGCATGTAAAATCCAAAAAACAAAAGTTCAGTAAAATGACCCAAAAATCAAAATTGAAAGCGTCTGATGAGAAGCGTAAACTTGCCAATCTGCCATTTTTACGACACGGAGTGGCAAGGAATGGCTAAGGCCCTGGCCTATGTTCATGGCTAGTGGTTCAGATTCACATGAGGATGGAAGCACTCATCCTCTCGCTAGAAAAATGAAAAGACTTAAGCTGGCAAAAGCACAGCAAAGAACTGTGCGTTCTTCTAAATCACAAATCCCCAAGGAGAGTCCAATTGTGTCGGTTGCGATGCCTGACCTTCCCAACACTGGACGGGAAGAGCTTGCACCTTCCACCATTTGCACGCCCCCTGCAAGTGCTGGAAGAAGCACCCGCAGTCCAGTTCCTGATAGTCATATTGAAGATGTCACTGTTGAAGTACACCAGGATGAGGATATGGGTGTTGCTGGTGCTGGGGAGGAAATTGATAAGGAGGATTCTGATGGTGAGGTGGTTTGTTTAAGTCACGCACCCGGGGAGACACCTGTTGTCCGTGGGACGAATCTGGCCATTGACATGCCTGGTCAAAATACAAAAAAAAATCAGCTCTTTGGTGTGGAATTATTTCAACACAAATGCGGACAACAGGTGTCAAGCCGTGTGTTGCCTTTGTCAAGCTGTAATAAGTAGGGGTAAGGACGTTAACCACCTAGGAACATCCTCCCTTATACGTCACCTGGACCACATTCATCAGAAGTCAGTGACAAGTTCAAAAACTTTGGGTGACAGCGGAAACAGTCCACTGACAACTAAATCCCTTCCTCTTGTAACCAAGCTCCTGCAAACCACACCACCAACTCCGTCAGTGTCAATTTCTTCCTTACACAGGAAAGCCAATAGTCCTGCAGGCCATGTCACTGGCAAGTCTGACAAGTCCTCTCCTGCCTGGGATTCCTCCGATGCATCCTTGAGTATAACGCCTACTGCTGTTGGCGCTGCTGTTGTTGCTGCTGGGAGTCGATCGTCATCCCAGAGGGGAAGTCGGAAGACCACTTGTACTACTTCCAGTAAGCAATTGACTGTTCAACAGTCCTTTGCGAGGAAGATGAAATATCACAGCAGTCATCCTGCTGCAAAGCAGATAACTCAGGCCTTGGCAGCCTGGGCGGTGAGAAATGTGGTTCCGGTATCCACCGTTAATTCAGAGGCAACTAGAGACTTGATTGAGGTACTGTGTCCCCGGTACCAAATACCATCTAGGTTCCATTTCTCTAGGCAGGCGATACCGATAAATGTACACAGACCTCAGAAAAAGAGTCACCAGTGTCCTAAAAAATGCAGTTGTACCCAATGTCCACTTAACTACGGACATGTGGACAAGTGGAGCAGGGCAGACTCAGGACTATATGACTGTGACAGCCCACTGGAAAGATGTATTGCCTCACGCAGCAAGAACAGCAGCGGCGGCACCAGTAGCAGCATCTCGCAAACGCCAACTCGTTCCTAGGCAGGCTACGCTTTGTATCACCGCTTTCCAGAAGAGGCACACAGCTGACAACCTCTTACGGAAACTGAGGAACATCATCGCAGAATGGCTTACCCCAATTGGACTCTCCTGGGGATTTGTGACATCGGACAACGCCAGCAATATTGTGCGTGCATTACATCTGGGCAAATTCCAGCACGTCCCATGTTTTGCACATACATTGAATTTGGTGGTGCAGAATTATTTAAAAAACGACAGGGGCGTGCAAGAGATGCTGTCGGTGGCCCGAAGAATTGCGGGCCACTTTCGGCATTCAGCCACCGCGTGCCGAAGACTGGAGTAGCACCAAACATTCCTGAACCTGCCCTGCCATCATCTGAAGCAAGAGGTGGTAACGAGGTGGAATTCAACCCTCTATATGCTTCAGAGGATGGAGGAGCAGCAAAAGGCCATTCAAGCCTATACATCTGCCCACGATATAGGCAAAAGAGGGGGAATGCACCTGACTCAAGCGCAGTGGAGAATGATGTCAACGTTGTGCAAGGTTCTGCAACCCTTTGAACTTGCCACACGTGAAGTCAGTTCAGACACTGCCAGCCTGAGTCAGGTCATTCCCCTCATCAGGCTTTTGCAGAAGAAGCTGGAGACATTGAAGGAGGAGCTAAAACAGAGCAATTCCGCTAGGCATATGGGACTTGTAGATGGAGCCCTTAAATCGCTTAACCAGGATTCACGGGTGGTCAATCTGTTGAAATCAGAGCACTACATTTTGGCCACCGTGCTCGATCCTAGATTTAAAACCTACGTTGTATCTCTCTTTCCGGCAGACACAAGTCTGCAGAGGTTCAAATACCTGCTGGTGAGAAAATTGTCAAGTCAAGCGGAACGTGACCCGTCAACATCTCCTCCTTCACATTCTCCCGCAACTGGGGGTGCGAGGAAAAGGCTAAGAATTCCGAGCTCACCCGCTGGCGGTGATGCAGGGTAGTCTGGAGCGAGTGCTGACATCTGGTCCGGACTGAAGGACCTGTCAACGATTACTGACATGTCGTCTACTGTCACTGCATATGATTCTCTCACCATTGAAAGAATGGTGGAGGATTATATGAGTGACCGCATCCAAGTAGGCACGTCAGACAGTCAGTACGTATACTGGCAGGAAAAAGACGCAATTTGGAGGCCCTTGCACAAACTAGCTTTATTCTACCTAAGTTGCCCTCCCTCCAGTGTGTACTCCGAAAGAGTGTTTAGTGCAGCCGGTCACCTTGTCAGCAATCGGCGTACGAGGTTACTTCCAGAAAATGTGGAGAAGATGATGTTCATCAAAATGAATTATAATCAATTCCTCCGTGGAGACATTCGCCAGCAGCAATTGCCTCCAGAAAGTACACAGGGACCTGAGATGGTGGATTCCAGTGGGGACGAATTAATAATCTGTGAGGAGGGGGATGTACACAGTGAAAGGGGTGAGAAATCGGAGGATGATGATGAGGTGGACATCTTGCCTCTGTAGAGCCAGTGTGTGCAAGGAGAGATTGATTGCTTCTTTTTTTGTTGGGGGCCCAAACCAACCAGTCATTTCAGTCACAGTCGTGTGGCAGACCCTGTCGCTGAAATTATGGGTTCGTTAAAGTGTGCATGTCCTGTTTATACAAAATAAGGGTGGGTGGGAGGGCCCAAGGACAATTCCATCTTGGTTCTCTTTTTTCTTTCATTTTTCTTTGCATCATGTGCTGTTTGGGGATTATTTTTTTGAATTGCCATCCTGCCTGACACTGCAGTGCCACTCCTAGATGGGCCAGGTGTTTGTGTCGGCCACTTGGGTCACTTAGCTTAGCCATCCAGCGACCTTGGTGCAAATTTTAGGACTAAAAATAATATTGTGAGGTGTTCAGAATAGACTGCAAATGAGTGGAAATTATGGTTATTGAGGTTAATAATACTATGGGATCAAAATGACCCCCAAATTCTATGATTTAAGCTGTTTTTTAGGGTTTTTTGAAAAAAACACCCGAATCCAAAACACACCCGAATCCGACAAAAAAATTTCGGTGAGGTTTTGCCAAAACGCGTCCGAATCCAAAACGCGGCCGCGGAACCGAATACAAAACCAAAACACAAAACCCGAAAAATGTCCGGTGCACATCACTACTGAAATGATGGGTTCGTTAAAGTGTGCATGTCCTGTTTATACAAAATAAGGGTGGGTGGGAAGGCCCAAGGACAATTCCATCTTGCACCTCTTTTTTCTTTCATTTTTCTTTGCATCATGTGCTGTTTGGGGACTATTTTTTTGAAGTGCCATACTGCCTGACACTGCAGTGCCACTCCTAGATGGGCCAGGTGTTTGTTTCGGACACTTGGGTCGCTTAGCTTAGTTAAACAGCGACCTTGGTGCGCCTCTTTTTTTCTTTGCATCATGTGCTGTTTGAGGACTATTTTTTTGAAGTGCCATCCTGCCTGACACTGCAGTGCCACTCCTAGATAGGCCAGGTGTTTGTGTCGGCCACTTGTGTCGCTTAGCTTAGTCACACAGCGACCTTGGTGCGCCTCTTTTCTTCTTTGCATCATGTGCTGTTTGGGGACAATTTTTTTGAAGTGCCATCCTGCCTGACACTGCAGTGCCACTCCTAGATGGGCCAGGTGTTTGTGTCGGCCACTTGTGTTGCTTAGCTTAGTCACACAGCGACCTTGGTGCGCCTCTTTTTTTCTTTGCATCATGTGCTGTTTGGGGACTATTCTTTTGAAGTGCCATCCTGCCTGACACTGCAGTGCCACTCCTAGATGGCCCGGTGTTTGTGTCGGCCACTTGTGTCGCTTAGCTTAGTCACACAGCGACCTTGGTGTGCCTCTTTTTTTCTTTGCATCATGTGCTGTTTGGGGACTATTTTTTTGAAGTGCCATCCTGCCTGACACTGCAGTGCCACTCCTAGATGGGCCAGGTGTTTGTGTCGGCCACTTGGGTCGCTTAGCTTAGCCATCCAGCGACCTCGGTGCAAATTTTAGGACTAAAAATAATATTGTGAGGTGTGAGGTGTTCAGAATAGACTGAAAATGAGTGTAAATTATGGTTATTGAGTTTAATAATACTATGGGATCAAAATGACCCCCAAATTCTATGATTTAAGCTGTTTTTGAGGGTTTTTTTGTAAAAAACACCCGAATCTAAAACACACCCGAATCCGACAAAAAATGTTCAGGGAGGTTTTTGCCAAAACGCGTCCGAATCCAAAACACGGCCGCGGAACCGAATCCAAAATCAAAACCCGAAAAATGTCGGCGCACATCACTACTTCTTATCACATTAGAAGAAAGACCACTCTAAACGTGTGAGTTGTCTCTGTGCTGAAGCAATGGTGACCTGCACCGGGACACCCTATGACAAGTTAAAAACATAATTATCGGGGGCTGCCCAGTTTCCGATAATTAGCATAATGAATAGGCCCCTGATGGGCAAAGTCTACTCACCACCATCTGGAGTACAAGATAAATTCGTTTAAAACAAAAAAAGGGAAAAAAAGAAAAACATCTCTTCACCGGTTTATATAAATATTGTCAAGAGAAAAACCCCATTAGATTAGATGGGGGAAGCAGTGTTTCCAGTAAACAGTGATAAGTATGTGACATCAGTGATTTCTCCAAACATTTCACTGCACTTAAATATGGAGAAAACATTAATATCAATTTTTTTTAGCTAATCGGCGGGATGTAATAGAGTCCGAGTTTGCTGGCAGTGCAGTATACCAGCTGAAATCAGCCTTTTATTAAGTGAAAGTCATTTATAAGGCATGGTTTTGATGGTAAATGACTGCCGCTTTAAAAAAATGTCTGAGTTTGGCCGGCAAACTCAGACGCCATTACATCCCGCTGCATATGCTGAAAAAAATGAGATAAATTATGTTCATATTAATAGAGCCCTAATTCCTGTGCTGTTTAATTCACAATCTAGAGATCCTGGTACACTGTGAGCAGCTTTTTGCCATGTCTTCGATGTACTGTAAATAAAATGCAATTTAAAAAAAAGGCAATATTCTTCTTTCTGGGATTGGCTTAGTTATGCTGGGTGTCATGCGCCATGTGACATATTGCAGTTTGGTTTATCAGTATACATCAATGGCGTGCAGTGAGGTCAGTGGCTGGTGAGGCACTACAGCCATAATGTCCACCAAATCCTGCCGATGACCCCTACCGCCACCGAGCCAATGCCCGCTACTGCCTCTGAGCCAATGCCCGCTGCCACCGCCAATGGCTTACAAACTCGCCCACCATCAACTGACCCAGCCCTCTGCCACTAATTTGCATCTCAGTCCGATGCCACCAATGCCCGCTGCCTGCCTGCTCATCATACTTGTTGTATATTGTATATTGTACATTTTTATAGATAAAAATAATAATAATTAGTGTTTGGGACTGGGAAGGGAGTGGGAGGAGGACATGAATGCAATTTTGTTGTCCAGGGCTTCCATTAACTTAATGGAGAAAGGTCTGAATGGGTTAAAAAATGTAAAAAAAAAAATGCGTGAGGTCCCCCCTCCTAAGTATAACCTGGTTGTTGAAAAAAATTGGACAGGGGTTCCCCGTATTTAGACAACCAGCACCCGGCTCTTAGTCCGGTCCTGGTTCCAAAAATATGGGTGACAAAAGATGTAGGGGTCCCCCATATTTTTTAAACCAGCACCGGGCTCCACTAGATAGGGACATAATGCCACAGCCAGGGGACACATTTATGTAGGTCCCAGCGGTCGTGGCATTACCCCCCAACTAGTCACCACTGGCCGGGTTCCTTGGAGGAGTGGGGACCCCTTAAGTCGAGGGGTCACACACCCCCCCCCTCTCCAGGCACCCAAGGGCCAGGGGTGAAGCCCGAGGCTGTCCCCAGCACCCTTGGGCGGTGGATGCCGTGCTGATAGCCATGTGTGTAAAAAAAAGAATATTTTCTTTGTGGAAGTACAAGGTCCAGCAAGCCTTCCCCGCTTGCTGGTACTTGGAGAACCTCAATAACCAGCATGTGGGGAAATAACGGGCCCGCTGGTACCTGTAGTTCTACAACAAATAGATACCCAAATAAAAACACAAACTCACACACCGTGAAAGTAAAAATATATTAAAACACACTTACACACTCATACATACTTACCTACATCCCACGCCGGTCACGTCCACTTGTCCAGTAGAATCCAATAGGGGTACCTGTAAAAATGAGAGACCGATTAGTTACCTACATCCCACGCCGATCACGTTCACTTGTCCAGTAGAATCCAATAGGGTAGGGGTACCTGTAAAAATGAACATTATACTTACAAACTGAGAGAGAGAGAGAGAGAGAGAGAGAGGGCGGGATGTACTAAGCAGTAATATAGCGGTTACCGGCTCAATGTCTTTTCCCCGTATGTTCTATTAATCCTCAGCCTACTGCGCTGTCAGTCGCTTCCGCATCTCCTGTTCCAAGTGACTTCTTCGGCACGGTACCTGCTCTCATAGGCAGCCTATTGTTCCACCACGGGCACTGTATGTACGAACGTACAGGACCCGTCACCTCCAGGCATATGTGCCATTGTTTAATGATCGAAGGTGATGGGTGCCGTACGTTTGTACATACGGTGCCCGCGGTGGACCAATAGGCTGCCTATGAGAGCAGGTATCGTGCAGGAGAAGTCACGTGTAACAGGAGATGCGGAAGCAACTGACAGCGTGGCAGGCTGAGGGTTAATTACATACGGGAAAAAGATATTGAGTTGGTAACAGGTTTTACCACTGCGGGGGGAGAGAGAGAGCGACACACACACACACACACTACCTGCTGCTGCTGCTGGGGAGAGCCGCACACTGCATGGCCACGCCGGATGAGAGGGAGAGCCGCTCTGGTCAGTGGGAGGATGGATCCGGAGGAGGAGGTGGAGAGCCGCATACCGCCACTTGGGTCAGCGGGAGGACGGAGGAGGTCGGGGGAGAGCTGCACACACTGCAGGGCCACTGCTCCTCCCGGCTACCTCCAGCGACACTCACTGCCGGGACCCGCTGCCTCCAGCGCCGCCTGTGGGTGATTGGACAGCGGATCCAGCACTGGATCCGCAGTCCAATCACAGGTGCCTCGCTGATATAGGGTGGTATCCCTGTCAGCGAGGCACTTGTAGATTTGAATGAGCTTTTACAGCCCAGTGCTTGGCCCCGCCCCCCGCTCTGTCCCGTTTCCATTATGTTTGGGAGGCACTGCAATTAGTGCCTCCCAAACACATTTAAACCAGGAAAATTATTAGAATTACATAAAGAAGATACTTATGACACAGAATATGTGTCATAAGTATCTTCTTTATATTATTTTAATAATTAATCACAGGGGAGGCACTGCCTCCCCTGACTCCCCTGACTGCACGTCCCTGGTATACATCTGTACAAGCTGATTAGTTGGTACTTTATATCTCTCCAAGAGTTGATCTCTCCCTTACTACATTATGCTAATGTAAGAATTTGATCACTAATGTGGGGGTTTGTGTGTCTGCAAGGGGACATCCATGTCACCCATTTAGTTTACTTCAGCATCTGCAAATCTAGTTCATTAGTATCGACACTTGCTCCAGTCCCATGGTAGTTGTAACAGATCTGTCAGAAACAGGGGTCCCTTCATCGTATGCATGACTCACATGGAGCTTTAAATACACCCAGTAGGGCATGAAGAGCCCACCAGGGGAATGCAGTAGTAGGGGCCCATGCTTAGGAGTATGGCCAGCCTTCCAGAGGGGGTGTGACCAGCTAACACATAGGCTTGGCTAACCATTACAGCGTGCATAGGGAGGCCAATCCCGGGCCATTTTTTCAATCCCGGGATTCGGGATTGAAAAACGGTCAATCCTAGGATTCCCGGGATCCCGGGATTGCAGTAGGGATCAGTGAAGGTTGTAGGAAGCAGCGCTGGACGGAGGATGTAGGTAGCGGTGCGGGACTCGGGAGGGAGGGTGTAGGTAGTGGTGCGGGATGGAGGGTGTAGGTAGCGGCGCGGGAGGGAGGAAGGCTGTAGGGAGCACTGCACGGAGGGAGGGTGGGTGTAAGTAATACTACTTACTATTAGGCAGGCGGCAAACATGGACACACTGAACGCGGCGGTATTTCAAATGAAGCACCGGCCACCAGCCAACCAGAGCTGGCGGACCGGCAGTCAATCAGGGAAGCCGCCGCAGCAGTCGCTCCCGATTGGCTGCCGCTCCTGCGGTAGCTTCTCTGATTGGCTGGCGGCCGGCGCTACATTTGAAGTGCCGCCGCGTTCAGCTTGTCCGTGGATGCCGTCCGCCTAATAGTAGTAAGTGGTATTTCTTACACCCACCCTCCCGCACATGCGCAATGTAATCCGGCGAATCCCGGGATTGGAGGCTCCAATCCCGGGATTCAAATCCCGGCATTTTTGGGCCCAAATCCCGGGATCCCGCCGACCCCGATCCCGGGATTGGCCTCCCTAAGCATGCATGATCTGGGGGGCTTGATAAATATAGTCCATGCGTGATAATGTTTTAGATTTATAGGAGCAATTCACTATAGAAAATGCAACATAGTCCTGTGCAGTATAATGTAACACATAGGTTCTCAAACTATGTCCTCAGGACCCCACACAGTGCATGTTTTGTAGGTCTCCTCACAGAATCATAAGTGAAATAATTAGCTCCACCTGTGGACCTTTACAATGTGTCAGTGAGTAATTAATGTGCACCTGCTGGGTTACCTACAAAACATGCAGTGTGTGGGGTCCTGAGGACCGAGTTTGAGAACCTGTGATGTAACATATGTATAATGTAGAATTCAAGTGCACAGTCTGGAACCTGATCCCTAGAAAAGGTGGTGTGCCCTCAGGTAGTGGGGCCCACCGTGGGTTTCCCCTGAACCCCTGTGGTCCAGTCCAACACTGAATACACTCCACGACACTCCCACAAGACAGTGTGGTCCCACGTGCTTGCACTGTTGCCACACAGTTCTCACCACAAAATGCCCAATTTTATGGAAAGACTGATTCAGCCAAGTTTGGTATGCCCCAGATGGACATTCCCAAAAATGCATGAATGTCACATCTGCACATGTGCTTTGCACTCAAGTTCCATCTGACTCAGAATCAGCCCCATAATGAGTATACAATGAAAGTTTATTGGTACAGTATTTACATACCGTCCAATATGACCCGCCCCACTAGGTACAAAATGCTCTGTTTCTGGACTTCCCTCTTAATTTATTATTGCCATCACAGCTGTCTTATCATTTAACTAGTTCAACACAGGTGATGGAAATCATAAATTAAGAGGGAAGTCCAGAAACAGAGCATTTTGTACCTAGTGGGGTGGGTCATGTTGGAGGGTCTGTATTTAGTTGTCATACTGATATGGTATGAAACACCAGATTATGTGCATAGACTGCATTGAAAGAAAAAAACAGCAGTGGTTGCAGTCTGCAACCACTGCTGCTTTTGTTTTATTTTTTTTATTTTTAATGTGCATATTAGTTATACTTCCTGGTTTATAATGCTTGGCCTTATCCTTGACTACCAGAGTTACAGTAGTGTCTGTGATAGCCACAGTTGTACATATTGTAACATACCTCCCAACATGATCCTCTCCACTATGCTCTGCTTCTGTACTTTTTTCCTAATGTATGATTGCCATCACATGTGTTGAACTGGTTAATGGATAAGAAAGGTGTTTCAGCACAGGTGATGGTTATCATAAATTAAGAGAAAAGTACAGGAGCAGAGTATTGTGTCCCTCCTGGAGAGGGTCATGTTGGGAGGTATGTTGTAATTTGAGTGTTTGTAAGATTATTAGTGTAGACAGCTGAAGACGTTTGCACTGATCAAATTACCAGCCCACTTTGTGCACTGATTCCACCGTCAGCAACAGGAGAGTTGTTTAGAGTAACATCTGTGAGGGAAAGGCCTTAGCATGGCACCAATGTGATTGCAGATCTTGGTATGGAAAGTTAACAGGTTCAGAGGTGTTGTGGATTTATGCACTGTGTTCCACCTGCTTACTAAGGATAGGATAATTTTCCAGTACAAAATAATTATCAATTAACTGCTGTTCTTAAACAAATTTCAAACTTATTCACAATTCAATTAACATTTAGACCTTGTTGTTTAAAAATTAATTATAAGTTAACAAATTAAGACTATACGTTGTGGTTTTAAGGAAAGGAGTTGTTCTCTTCTACCACTCCCTATCCCGGGTTCACTACGATCTCCCGGCGGCCGGCCTCCCGGCGACCAGCATACCGGCGCCGGCTTACCAACAGTGTGGCGAGCGCAAATGAGCCCCTTGCGGGCTCGCTGCGCTCGCCACACTACGCGTGCCACACTATTTTATTCTCCCTCCAGGGGGGTCGTGGACCCCCACGAGGGAGAATAAGTGTCGGTATGCCGGCGGTCGGGCTCCCGGAGCAGGTATGATGGTCGCCGGGAGCCGACCGCCGGCATACTGAAGACCACCCCCTATCCCATATATGGCCTTCACTTACCCACTTCTACTTTATTTACTGACCTTTCTTTCTGCAAAGGCTCAACTGTCATTTTGATCACCGTGGATTGATTTTGCAATGTTTTATGTCCCTGATTCAGCTTCAGTAGCAAAACTGCTACTGCATTCAATTGCATGCTGGGGGCCGCCCAGCATAGGGCAAGGCCGCCAGCATGTTAAGTGCCACCCAGTGATGTAATCGCAATCCAACTGCAAATGTATTGCCGAAATCAGCATTTAGAGGAAGCCCTCCTGAATATGCAGCCAGGCTGTATATGCAGGTGCACTGCCACAATATACATAGTGACATAGTAAACATAGTTTCTGAGGTTGAAAAAAGACAATTTGTCCAACAACTACAACCTGTTGGTACTCTCCTATACTGTGTCGTCATTGGCCCACCCCAAAAATGGCCATGACACACCTGCATTTCCTGCTGCCTTCCCCACCAACGCCACGTTGCCACCCCCAAACACCTGCCATATGTCACTCACAATGTGATCGCATCTTTCTTATATGTGTCAAAGTCGAAAAATATCATGATTCATATGCCTTGTACTAACCCCTCATGCACATGCCCGCTGCTCGTGCACTCAGTCTACCGTGCGTGCACATATCCGCAATTTGCGTAAGATCGCTCCGGTGATCACGCGCGTGGTATGCGCATTTATGGTAGAGTTTGTGAGCGTGTAGCGTGCGACTCGATCGTAGCATATTTAACCCAAATAGCGTATATTGTAGTTAATATTCCCCTAGACAACGTCAGCTAGTATGTTTAGTTTAAACGGTTCCTGGACAGAGAGATTCCTCTTTGCATGATAGGAAGGGTCAGATAAAGGTTGAAAGGTGGTGTCTAGTATCCAATGTAGGGTGTTTTAAGGGTAACATTTCGGTGTTGGTTAGGAAAGGATCGCTCGCTCCTGCGTATAGATATGTACAAAAGTAGGTTATGGACATTAATTGTATTTGCTGTTTATTACACATGCGGCGGGAATCCTGAGGATACCTCCCACCTGAGCAGTTGGGGAAAGACACGGCCCACCTGTTCAAATCCACCTATGACCTTTGCTATAATGTGAAGACACATTCCTGTGTCCAATGAAACAATGAGATTGCAGGGACCATTGTATTGTGAATGTATGTTGTGTATATAAAGACCACCATTGCCTGGCCAAACTTTCACTCTCTCTGAAGGCTTTCTCTCTGAATGCTGAGGGCTGGATCCAGGACGCGCTTGCGAATCATCCCCACGTATGTATATTTCTCTGTAGCCATTTTGTTATCCATTTTGTTCGCCATTTATGTTCTCATTTGTTCACTCTTGTTTGCGATTGTTCACTATTTCTCTGTTATTGTGTTAGATTTTGATGTTAGTTTGTAGTGTATAACTTGTATTGTGTTTTTCCCTTTTCTCTAAACCATCCACGGCAGTGTTAGAGCTACTGTGGTTTTTAAATCCAAATCAGGTCTTGTGTTTTCACTCCTACGCAAAGGGCTCTCTTAGCATCTTAATCGCTCATACAGTATACACATTGTTAAAGGTTTTAAGCGTTACATCATTACAGTATTTGGCTATTAAGGTTTAGAGCATAAGCATATTCTTACTGTGGTTTTAATAATAAGGTTTAAAGGTTATAAACTGTGTGTGCGCTCGCTGTGTGTATTCCGTACACTCAGCGCAGCGTGTGTACGCCAAGTGCGTACCACGTACGGTACTCCGTACGCAAATAGCGTGCAAAGTGCGTAGCACATGCACGTGGTCTAACGGCCATAGCAGCTCAACGGTAATAGTATATAGCTTAATATTTAAAGGTAATAATTGACATTATCAATTGAGTGCTCGTCCGGTCCTCCTCATATCCGCAGCCTAGCAGGACAAGGCAGACTTTTATCTATCAGCAAAGGGCGGAAAGGTAGTATCCCCTGTTAGCCGTTTGGTGGTCGGGGATACAGTAGTGCTGATTAGATAAGCGTCTGCTCCGCTTAGTTTGTAGGGATGCTGGTTTGATCCGGATCCGAAAGGTAAGAACGTTAAGCTATTGTCTTTTAAATCTGTTAAATTTCTGTTTGGTGCAAATTGCGCACGCAACACACGCACACACCTGTATTTTCATTTGTGTATTTTCGCATATCTACCCTTCTGGTTGCCATTAGCATTGATCACGTGCTGGGAAATTTGTTGCTATTTAGTTAAAAGTAAAGAGTAATACTTAAAGGAGTAATTGTAAAAGCACACACGCAGCCTGACCCAGTTATAAAGGTTTATACAGGAGATACTGTGCGGTGCTTGGTAAGCGATTATAGTTATATATCGTTTACATTTTATAGAAGCGTGTTATTTGTGTTACTGCGGACGTATCCGGCCTTTGTATACGTGTCTCGGACCACGTGCGAGATTGCGTACGCAACGCAAAGGCCTACACACGTGGCGTGTTTACGCAACGTGCGTACAGATACGCCCACTAAATACAAATCACACGATAACATTGTTTTAGTCCACGCGATAATAGCACAAATTTGTTCAGTTTCCAAAATTTTAGTTTAAAAGATCCTCCTCTTGTTGCATCACCTCTGGGTTTGGCCTGTTTTACCTGAATGAAAGAAATTTTCTGTACAGAAAAAATCAAAGTGTATATGAGTGAGCAGGAGTGAGTGTGAAAATAAAGGTTTTGTGAACCCAGAATTCGGGATCTCGTCGAAGGACACCAGTGAAGTGAACACTTGGTGGCGTGGGAGTGGCTTCCTCACGTTAACATTGTATAAGGTATAAAGGAGCAATTAGTGTATCAGCAGACCCAAAAGGTCGGCAAAGTCAGAAATCCACTTAAAGTACCCAGTGAAGTTCTGAAAACCCTGACTTGAGAAAGGTCAGAGGTAGAGAGCGCAGCCCCAGGGGTTGGCGCAGTACCCATATAGGCCCATTTTGAGAATACGCTCCGGCTGAGGTTTCGCAGCCTAAACAATCGATTCCGCTGGTCGTTCAGTGGATAATAGTTACTTATACGCAGTGCGACTGTACCGCACGTTACTGTGTGCATTAGTTGGTTACCTTGATACCCATTACGCAATTTGCGTACACTTTGCGGGATCATAAACGCTATTTGTACACTTGACGTGATTTGTGTAGGTTTTTTTTTATTATAAGGGAGTTTCGCTGTTCACTCAGGAATTCTCCAGCAACTGATATTTACTGGGAGGGCTAGCATACTCCCACACGCTCTCAGTAAATAGAGGTTACACAGGGGCCCTGGGTTGGGTACGCCAGCACTGAGGACGGTGTGTGGGTGTATTGGCCGATGTGGGCGAAAGTGAGTGAGAGCACTTGTTGGACTTTCACCATTGCCTTACCTCTGGGAACTTGGTTTTTGTAGGAATTCGCTGAAAAGGCAATACCTGCAAAGAATGGGGGCCAGTTGCTCAAGTAAGGGACGATCAACCAAGGTTCAGGTTGATATAATTCCGCGGCCAACAGGGTCGGCGAGGTATATAATGTGTGAAAAATATGGATCACACGCAGAGGTCTTATGCAATGAGTGGGAACGTATGACTGTGAACGATGGGGAACAATTCCCCAGGGTAGGCAGTTTTAATCCTGAGGTTTTGCAAAATTTAAAAAGAAGGATATGTCTGATAAAATCCGGAAAGCAACGGATTAGACATTATGATTATTTACAGTTATGGCAACAGGAAGGTGAGATACAAAGGGGATTAGCTCAAGCAGCTGGTTTCAACCCTATCAGAAAACTGATAGCTACAGCACCACCACCACCATACATAACAGGAGAGAAAGTGGCTACAGAGAATGGCATACTGGTATATGATAAAAGTGCACTTAATAAATGTATTAATGATAAGAGTAAAGTTGATAAGTGTATTGATGCTAATTCTAACCCGTGCAAGTTGTATCCCATCTTGAACTTCCCTCAGGACTGCGACCAGGAAGATGAGCCTACCACAATATCGGCACTCTCTCTAGCAGCCACCATACAAGAGACTACAGTGGGCACGGCCCAACCAGTAAGAGGAGTAGCGAAGGCCCCTAGTGGAGGGACAGGTGAGGTCGTGTCCACAGGTAAGTACGGTACTGTACATTATGCAGAAACAATTACACTGCACATTGTAGAATCAACCCAGAGTGATGTGATTGAACTTAATCCTGTCAGGGTGATCGCAGTCCCAAATGGAAAGACTGACGCTCAGGGAGTCACTCCCGTCAGGAACATTGCAATGCATTGCCCCTGGTCCCGGACAGAATTAAGGACAATTATGTCTGAATTTCCTGATCCTAGGAAAGATCTAGTTGCATGTCAAAGGTTTATTAAAGAACTAGGTAACTCCGCAGAACCCAATAACAAAGATTGGCGGACATTGCTGAGGGCATGTTTGCCCTCCAATGTAAACCCCGTAGAATTCATCACTGAATGTAAATTAGATGAAGAGGTACCTCTCACTGAAGAGTACAATCAGGACAATGTAAAACGGATCAACCTGCAGTTAGGAGTATATTTCCCAGCTGTTGTCAAGTGGAACAAAATCTTCTTCATAAGACAAAAAGAAGGTGAAACTGCTCCTGATTATTTCCACGGGCGCTGCAGGAAATGGCTAAGTATACTGGAATAGAAGACATTAAGAGGAATGCGCACCATAGGGAAGTAGCGGTTTCTGTATTAATGGATGGGTTAAAGCAAGTATTGAGAACTAGGGTACAAACCACTCAACCTAACTGGAGAGGTATGTCGGTGGCTGCTTTGAGAGAGACTGCTATTGAGCATGATCGGAACATCATTAGGCACAGGGAGTCACAAGGGGACAAGCTGATGACCGTAAGTATACAGGCCCTTACAACCAGGCCTCATCAGCATAAACCCCAGACCCCTGTTGGTAAATCGAAGGTGATAACATGTTTTAACTGTCAGAGAGAGGGGCATGTTGCACGAAGCTGTATGTTTAAAGACCCACATAAGGTATATCAACCCCCTAGACAACCACGTGACACACAGTATGACACACGAAATTGGGATCAGGGACCGCAGAGGAGAAGTTATGAACCACATGCAGGGGAGACAAAGAGGTACCCACCCAGGAGAGACTGGCAGGTCTCTGAAAATTCCCAGTTACCCCCTTCACATGTTGTAGCTGCCAGCGCACTGTGGGGAGGTCACCACAACTTACAATAGGGGTCAGGCCACACCTGTAGTCTGCAGCCAGTGAAATTAATTGCGAGCCTTGGAAGTGAACCCGAGGTCACAATTGATGTAGCTGGTAGATCACTACCTTTCCTTGTAGATACAGGGGCGGCCAAGTCAGTGTTAAATTCAACGGTGGGTATGAAAACCACTGGTAAAACAATTCCAGCCATGGGAGTAACAGGAGTAGTACAACACTACCCTTTAAGTAAACCAGCAGAGATTACGATAGGGCCTTTGCAGACCAAGCACTCCTTTTTGCTAGCTGCATCGGCTCCGACTAATCTACTTAGGAGAGATTTACTGTGCAAGATGGGGTGTGTCATATATTGTACTCCTGAAGGTGTTTACTTAGATATACCTGAGAATAACACTCAGGAAGTGCAAGATATGTTAGACTCCCCACAAAGGTTAATGTCACACACTGCTGTTACAGACAGGTGTCCACCCAAGGTAGATGAAATGATCTCCCAGATACCGGAGTCACTTTGGACCAAGGATGGACAAGACACTGGATTAATGGCAAATGTAGCTCCTGTAGTAGTTCAAGTAAAAGATGGTAGGATAGCTCCAAAAATCCCACAGTATCCTCTGAAGCCAGAGGTGGAGTTAGGAGTTTACCCAGTAATAGAGCGCTTGCTACAACAGGGCATTCTGGTTAGGACGTCCAGCACTGCCAATAGTCCCATCTGCCCTGTGAAAAAGAGTGGGGGGAGGGGTTACAGGCTAGTGCAGGATCTAAGGGGGATCAACAAAATAGTTGAGAGCCAATTCCCCGTAGTGCCAAATCCAGCTGTCATCCTTATGCAAATCCCTCCCACTGCAAAATTTTTCACTGTGATTGACCTCTGCTCCGCTTTCTTTTCGGTTCCTCTGCACCCTGACAGCCAATATTTGTTTGCATTTACATACAGAGGAGTACAGTACACCTGGACTCGCTTACCACAAGGTTTCATTGACAGCCCAAGTATTTTCTCACAGGCTTTGCACGATTGTTTACAATCCTTTCAACCTGAGAGCGGATCAGTATTAATACAGTATGTAGATGACTTACTGCTGTGTTCTGATTCACTCGAATCGTCCTTGAAAGACACGAAACAACTTTTGTTTCATCTTTCTAATACGGGACACAAGGTTTCAAGGGATAAGTTGCAATTATGCCGGACCAAGGTAAAATATTTGGGACATTGCTTGACACAAGGACTGAGACACCTCACCGCTGATAGAATACAGGCGATTCGCGACATGACTCTGCCACAAACCCAGCAACAGATTCGCACTTTCCTAGAAATGTGTGGGTACTGCCGCAACTGGATCCCAGGGTTTTCCATACTAGCCTTACCTTTGCAAGAGATGGTCTCATCAAACAAACCTGATCGGATTTCGCACACAGATGAGTCCGAACTGGCATTTGAGAGACTCAAACAGTGCCTATCGCAGGCGCCAGCATTAGGTATGCCAGATTATGGGAAACCCTTTGAACTGTACGGTACGGAAAGTGCTGGGTGTGCGGCAGGTGTTTTAACCCAAAAACATGGTGATGTTAGCAGGTCGGTAGCCTACTACAGCGCTCAGCTAGACACCGTAGCACGATCCCTCCCCACATGCTTGCAAAGTGTTGCAGCGATAGCATTGCTAGTGAGTAAAAGCGAAGATGTAGTGTTAGGACACAACCTGACCATCCATACACCTCATGCAGTGTCAGCCTTACTGAATTCTGCCCAAACCAGACACGTCTCATCTGCACGGTTTACAAGGTGGGAATTAGCACTAATGGCCCCTGTAAACATCACCATAAGGAGAAGCAGCGCACTAAATCCTGCAACATATCTCCCAGGTGTGCCTGGACAGGCACAAAGGGTGGGGGATGAGAGTGATGGTAAAGGAGGATTTAGTACAGACACTGACACACATGATTGTATGGAATATTTAACCCAAAATTTCACTGCAAGGCCCGACATCAGTGACAACCCACTGGAAGGTATAGATTTTACCTTTTACACTGACGGTAGTTGCCACAGACAGACGGACTCGGGAGACTTGTGTACTGGATACGCAGTCGTAGATGACAAAGGTACCATAGAAGCGGAACCCCTGGGCCCACCTCACTGAGCACAAGTTGCTGAGCTGGTCGCCCTAACCAGAGCGTGTGAATTGGCTAAAGGTAAGTCAGCCAATATCTACACAGATTCTAGGTATGCCTTTGGAGTAGTGCATGATTTCGGGGCCCTATGGCGCCTCAGAAATTTCATGACGACAGCTGGCACACCTGTGGCGCATGCGACCCACATCAAAAGACTTCTAGCAGCGATACAGGAACCTGACAGAGTGGCTGTTATCAAGTGTAAAGCCCACACATACAGCCAAGACCCAGTGTCACTTGGTAACAGTTGGGCAGACGAAGCTGCTAAATCAGCAGCCAGTACCCCCATACAGACAGACATCACACAACTGATGGTATTCAATACCGTCAACACACAGAAATTGAGTGAAATTCAAAATTTGTGTTCCCCACAGGAAAAGGCAGTCTGGAGGTCAAAAGGATATGGCCAGGAGTCCTCAGGACTCTGGACAGATGGACAGGGTAAGCCAGTGGTACCCAGAGCATACCTTCCAAGTTTAGCTGAGGCGGCACATGGTCTGACTCATCTAGGTAAAGAATGTATGTGCAAGTTGATAAGAGCCTACTGGTGCGCACCAGGATTTCCTTCCCATGCGGGAAAGAGAGCAATGACATGCCTCACCTGCTTGAGGAAGAATATTGGAAAGGCGATACCAACAGAACCATCCCATATCCCGCCAACGGACGGCCCTTTTCAGGTAATACAAATTGATTTCATACAATTGCCACCTTGTAGAAACTTAAAGTATGTATTGGTTTGTATTGATGTGTTTCCAAATTGGGTTGAAGCGTTCCCCGCTGCCACAAATACTGCTGTGTTTACTGCAAAGAAAATTGTGCAGGAATTTGTGTGCAGGTATGGTATCCCTAAGATAATTGAAAGTGATAGGGGTACCCATTTTTCAGGTGAAGTCTTTCAGGTAATGTGCAAATTAATGGGAATTAATAGTAAGCTGCATACTCCGTACCGCCCACAGGCGAGTGCGAAAGTGGAAAGAGTAAACAGCACTATTAAGAACAAGTTGAGCAAAGTGATGGCTGAAACTGGATTGTTGTGGCCAGAAGCTTTGCCACTTGTATTGTACAGCATCAGAACCACTCCCAGGTCCCCTCTTAATCTGTCCCCCTTTGAGATTCTTTTTGGTCGACGACCCCATGTAATGATTGACCCCCAGGATGATTTGAAATGTAACAATGAAGTAACTGTAAAGTATTTGGTTAAGATGAGCAAGCAGTTGAGGAATCAAAATAGCAATCTAAAGCTGGTGATTCCTGATCTGCCGGACAGTAATTGTCATGACATTGAACCTGGGGATTATGTAATGATTCGGAATTTTCTACGCTCAGGTTGCCTGATTGACCATTGGGAAGGACCGTACCAAGTCTTACTGACCAGCACGACAGCATTGAAGGTTGCCGAGAGAGAGACTTGGGTCCACGCGTCCCACTGTAAGAATGTCGCTGACCCAGAGAAAGCCCGTGACAAAGAGCAGAGTGTGGAGGAAACCATATCACTGGAGTGTCTGTTCTGGGAAGGTTGGGAGGCAGGACTGTTGTCACAGCACCTGAGCACAGAGAACTACAAGACCAGAGGCGGTTGTCGCACCAGTTTTCTTTCCCTCCTAATTATTTTCTTTATCCCCATTACAACTCTTTCTTTCTCCTACTGCAAGATGGACTTGCCCCAAGAGACTGCATTCCGTGTTTTCCTGTTGACCCTGTTGTTGACCAGAGCAGTCTGTTTCAGTGAGAGTACCAGAGAGGTCGAGAAAGGATCTGGAATGGGTTCTGATGACAAGGATGGATTCGTAGAATTCCAAGAGCAACACAATCACAGAGTAAAGGCGAGTATCAGAAAACGATCTGGTAGCCATGACACTAGGAGACATTGTGAAGGATTGTTAGCTGAAGAGAAATATATCTGTAGGAATTGTGAAAATATAGTTGAGGACGGGTGCAACCAGAGATGTCAGTCCAGCCTTAATATCAACATGGACCGTCATCCATTGAGTGACTATCATTCATTAGTGGGTAAGGTTTTAAACCAAACAGAATGCTGGGTGTGCTCACAAGTACCTCAAGGTCATAGAAAGTCAGGACTAGTGCCATACTCTTTAACGATAGATGAGGTACTTGAATTAAGGGGTGGGAGACCGGTGGACAAGAAATTTAATATTTCTAAGCCTCCTAGTTTGAAGCTCCACCAGTATCATGTGGATAGGTCCCTAATATGTTTTAACATTTCCTATCCCCGAAAGCCGGGAAATTGGGAAGTGACATGGAACAACCGAACCATGGCATTTTCACACAGAGCCGATAGAATGCCCGTAGACTCAGAACTTATACGCCAAATAGCCAACGGTGGGAGATATTTCCAATATAGGTACACTCTAGGAAGTAGGACCATTCGAGTTGGAGAAGTATCATCAGGATACTGTGCGCATATCATACAGCCTGATACGTGTACTAGACAAGTGAGAGAGTTAGGGATAGGATTTTTCACCTGGAAGGTTTGTAATATGGTGATGCCATATTCTGTCCCATATGTCCTCCCCGATGATGCATATTTCATATGTGGGTGAAAGACGTAAAAGTGGCTTGCCCCAAACTCAGAGAGATTGTGTTACATTGGAAGAGTGTTGCTAGAAGTAATGACCATTACCCATGATAAAATGAAAGACGTTCACCGCAATGCTCAAGCTCCTTACACTCACACTCATTATGAACACATTGTTAAGAGACACCTTATAGATAGGACAGAGCACGCAGCCTCTGATTTGATCCACGAATCCACTGGGATTCAATTCCTACTCACGCTAGATATCACCCGTACTGCCAGAGGAGTTATACATTTTAGGTATATAACTGCGCTAGCGAACCTGATAGACAATATCACCGAGATGTATGGTGACACCTTCAGGTATACTGGGAGGGAATTGCAAGCTTACAAAACGGAACTGATCCAGCACAGGATGGTTCTCAATTACATCACAGCGGTGACAGGCGGGTATTGTGTCACACTAGCAACTCAGTATTGTGTGAAGTGCTGTACATATATCACAAACAGCACTGATGACCCAACTGAGGTCATAGATCAAAAGATGGACAATATCTTGCAATTGAAATGGGAGTTCCGAAGGAGACACAACCTTACCCTTGCTGCTGTGGGTAATGAACTGACCGGCTGGGTTTCATGGTTGAACCCACGCAATTGGTTCTCAGGTTTAGGAGAATGGGCTCAAAATGTTATCATGAATGTAGGAAAATGTCTCTTATGTAACCTAGGAGTTGTCATAATGATTGGTTTGATATTTAGATGTGTTCGGATTTTAATGCATTGCAAGCGCAGTACCAAATTGATGAGTTTGAGGCGCGAGGGCATTGTAACAACAACTGGTTTAATTTATGACCCATCAATCGAGACAATGCTGTGATAAGATGTGATTCCACGGTCCGTTTCTTTCACCCGTTTCTCCTTTGTTTTTCTCCAAGGTAAAAAGACATCCACTCGGAAGAAGATTTTGACGACCCTTTATACAGACCATTGATGAACTTTTTCATAGACACTTGATGAACTTTTAGAGACTTTAACTTTCTATGGACACTTGAAAAACTTTGCTTGCCACTTACAGCAAAGATACAGCAACCCGGACAAGACATCAACAAGACACCCATGGACAATTACATACATTATCATATGAATGCATTTATAATGCATGTTTCTTATCTTCATCTCTACGATCTTCTTGACACACATAGTCGACAGGTAATATAGGCACATATATTAGCACTCATATATTTTCCCTCTTCATGTATCATCAACTAATGTGCACCCTATTTGTTGGAACTAAAAGCCGAAAAGAGCTCGGTAGAGTTTGTTAGCCCACTTACAGACCCTTAATACGGTATAAGAAGGATTCAATGTATACTTCGCAATACCTCGAAGCTTATTTTAGAACATGTACGGCACGATGATACATGACCCCTCAGACAAGAATTTCATACATACATGCTTTTACTATCCCACTATGTCATACATTTCCCACCTTCTCCTCTCCTCCCTACACCCAATCATTTATAGGTATTTCACGGTATTATATATTTTCTGCTTAAATTGTTTAGATAGTGGCAGTTATTGTTGACTGCCAAAGGGTGGACTGTCAAAGTCGAAAAATATCATGATTCATATGCCTTGTACTAACCCCTCATGCACATGCCCGCTGCTCATGCACTCAGTCTACCGTGCGTGCACATATCCGCAATTTGCGTAAGATCGCTCCGGCGATCACGCGCGTGGTATGCGCATTTACGGTAGAGTTTGTGAGCGTGTAGCGTGCAACTCGATCATAGCATATTTAACCCAAATAGCGTATATTGTAGTTAATATTCCCCTAGACAATGTCAGCTAGTATGTTTAGTTTAAACGGTTCCTGGACAGAGAGATTCCTCTTTGAATGATAGGAAGGGTCAGATAAAGGTGGAAAGGTGGTGTCTAGTATCCAACTGTAGGGTATTTTAAGGGTAACATTTCGGTGTTGGTTAGGAAAGGATCGCTCGCTCCTGCGTATAGTTATGTACAAAAGAAGGTTATGGACATTAATTGTATTTGCTGTTTATTACACATGCGGCGGGAATCCTGAGGATACCTCCCACCTGAGCAGTTGGGGAAAGACACGGCCCACCTGTTCAAATCCACCTATGACCTTTGCTATAATGTGAAGACACATTCCTGTGTCCAATGAAACAATGAGATTGCAGGGACCATTGTATTGTGAATGTATGTTGTGTATATAAAGACCACCATTGCCTGGCCAGACTCTCACTCTCTCTGAAGGCTTTCTCTCTGAATGCTGAAGGCTGGATCCAGGACGCGCTTGCGAATCATCCCCACGTATGTATATTTCTCTGTAGCCATTTTGTTATCCATTTTGTTCGCCATTTATGTTCTCATTTGTTCACTCTTGTTTGTGATTGTTCGCTATTTCTCTGTTATTGTGTTAGATTTTGATGTTAGTTTGTAGTGTATAACTTGTATTGTGTTTTTCCCTTTTCTCTAAAACACCCACGGCAGTGTTAGAGCTTCTGTGGTTTTTAAATCCAAATCAGGTCTTGTGTTTTCATTCCTACGCAAAGGGCTCTCTTAGCATCTTAATCGCTCATACAGTATACACATTGTTAAAGGTTTTAAGCGTTACATCATTACAGTATTTGGCTATTAGGGTTTAGAGCATAAGCATATTCTTACTGTGGTTTTAATAATAAGGTTTAAAGGTTAACAACTGTGTGTGCGCTTGCTGCGTGTATTCCGTACACTCAGCGCAGCGTGTGTACGCCAAGTGCGTACCACGTACGGTACTCCGTACGCAAATAGCGTGCAAAGTGCGTAGCATGTGCACGTGGTCTAACGGCCATAGCTGCTCAACGGTAATAGTATATAGCTTAATGTTTAAAGGTAATAATTGACATTATCATAAGCAATCACAATGTTAATGTCTGCATGCTGCACATGCGCAAATTGCCGAAAAGCGGACATTTGTGATTTTTTTTTAAGTACAACTGAAGCTGAATTAGTGCCCATATCACCTATCACAAACCTGTAATATGGGTATCAGTACTTGCAGTTATTCATCAAATAAATCATCTGTTACTACAGATTGCTGTAACACACAACAAGCTTATAACCTGAGGTTCATTTGGCATTTGATGCATTTGTGCACTGAATGCAGCAGAAAAAGATGTACACAATAAAAGTTTACTACTACTACTACTACTACTACTACTAATAATAATAGAAATCACGGGTCATTCAGTAAGAATAGCAGGGGAGGCATTAGTGAACAAAATGGGGGAGGAGTAGGGGGGAGGAATAGAGTAGACGGCAAGGGTAGTAACATGGAAAATAAAAAAGGTGCAAGAATAACAGTAACCAATGACGATTACGGGTCATCTTTGCTGCATAAGAATTATGATGCCCCTACCATAAGGGGAAACACATATCTCAATTGTATGTATGTAAATGCTAGAAGCCTTACAGGTAAAAAATGGGAACTAGTAATCCTCGCAGCAAGCAAGGAATATGATATTATAGGCATTACTGAAATGTGGTGGGACGAATCTCACGATTGGATAGTCAATCTAGAGGGTTACACGCTGTACAGGAGAGACAGACTAAATAAACGGGGTGAAGGGGTGTGTCTTTACGTAAAGCCATTTCTAAAACCTGTTATACAGAAAGATATTCAAGAAGGGACTGTAAATACTATTAAGACATTATGGGTAGAAATTGCATGCGGGGGTAAAGGAATAAAGAAGTTATTATTGGGGTTATGCTATAGGCCGCCTGGTATTAATATGTCTGACGAGAAATTGTTACTGAATCAAATAGAAAGAGCAGCAGGAGTAAGAGACATAGTAGTGATGGGAAACTTTAACTATCCCAAGATAAACTGGAAAATCAATTCATGTGATACTGCTAGGGGCAATATGTTTTTAAACACGCTAAATGATAATTACTTAGTTCAATTAATCGAGGAACCGACTAGGTAAAATGCAATCTTAGACCTGGTATTAACTAACAATGGGGAATTGGTATGAAATATTGAAGTAGGAGAGCCCATAGGTAACAGCAACCACAATATGGTCACATTCAATATCAGTTTTCATAAGCAGTCCTATACTGGCTCAACTAGGACTCTAAACTTTAGCAAAGCCAACTTTGACATGATGAAGGAAGCGTTAAGGGACATTGAATGGGAATTCTGTTTCAATTAAATAATACTACCGAGAAATGGGATGTATTAAAATCACTGCTAATTAATAATACTCGTAAATTTATTCCCACCAGCAGCAAAAAAAAGGAATAAAAATCCCAAACCAATGTGGTTTAACAAAAATATAAAGGAATTAATGGACAAAAAAAGATGAGCATTTAAAAAATACAAATCTGAGGGGGATGCGAAGTCATTCAAGCACTATAAGGACTGTAACAAAATATGCAAAAAAGGAATAAGAGCGGCTAAAGTAGAAACTGAAAAACTAGTATCAAAGGAAAGCAAAGCTAATCCCAAAAATTTAAGTACATCAACAGCAAGAGACTAAAGAAGGAAAGTATAGGCCCTTTAAAGGACAAGAGGGGAGTCTTAATCAAAAATGATAATGACATAGCAAACAAACTAAACAAGTTTTTTTTAACGGTATTTACCAGAGAGGACCAAATGCTGGGTCTAACACAAAATCTCAACAAAGATAGTGTCCTACTGCTAAATGCGTATTTATGTGAGGAGGTAGTCTGTGACCGATTAAAAGAGTTAAATATTAATAAGTCACCTGGTCCAGATGGAATTCACCTAAGAGTTCTTATGGAGTTGCACGCTGAACTAGCAAGACCTCTATATTTGATCTTCATGGATTCAGCTAAATCGGGTATGGTTCCCAAAGACTGGCGTATAGCGGAGGTAGTGCCGAAATTCAAAAAGGGGAGCAAAGCTGAACCAGGTAATTATAGACCTGTTAGTCTTACATCTATAGTGGGGAAAGTATTGGAAGGTATTCTAAGGGACGGTATTCAGAAGTTCCTTGAAGCAAATAAGGTCATTAAAAGGAACCAACATGGATTTGTGAAGGACAGATCATGTCAGACCAGCTTACTTGGCTTTTATGAAACAGTAAGTTCGAACCTTGATCAGGGTATGGAGGTGGATGTAATCTTTTTAGACTTTGCCAAAGCTTTTGACACTGTACCACACATGCGTCTTATCTATAAGCTACAAGAAATAGGGCTAGGGAGCACAATATGCACTTGGGTCAGTAATTGGTTAGATAATAGGGAGCAGCACGTTGTGGTCAATGGATCATTTTCAAAGTGATGTGCCACAAGGGTCTGTACTTGGACCACTTTTGTTCAACATTTTCATCAACGACCTAACAGTATGTCTAGAGAGCATGGTATCAATTTTCGCAGACGATACCAAATTGTGTAAGGTTATAAATACGGAGGGGGATGCAGAGTCTCTTCAGAACGACTTATTTAAACTGGAATCATGGGTAGCAAAATGGAGAATGAGATTCAACACAGACAAGTGTAAGGTAATGCCCTGTTGGGGCAAGACCAGAAATTACACCTACATACTAAATGGGGTAATACTAGGGGATTCTGTACTGGAAAAAGACTTAGGAGTTCACATAGATAACAAATTAAGCAGCAGTACCCAAAGTAAGAGTGCTGCAAAGAAGGCTAAGAAGATATTAGCATGCATAAAACGGGGAATTGATGCAAGGGACGAGAGTATTATACTCCCATTATATAAATCACTAGTGAGGCCACATCTTGAATACTGTGTGCAATTTTGGGCACCATATTACAAAAAGGATATCCTGGATCTAGAAAAGGTTCAGAGGCGGGCGACCAAACTAATCAAGGGCACGGAGACGCTGTAATACAAGGAAAGGGTTGCAAGGCTAGGTATGTTTACATTGTAAAAGAGGAGACTAAGAGGGGACATGATCAACCTCTACAAATATATAAGGGGTCAATACACAGAGCTTGGGAGGGACCTGTTTTCTATAAGATCAGCACAGAGGACACGTGGTCACTCGCTTAGGTTAGAGAAGAGGAGTTTCCGCACATTGAGGCGAAAAGGTTTTTTCACAGTAAGGACAATACGTGTTTGGAATTCCCTGCCTGAGAGAGTAGAAACAGCGGACTCAGTCAACACCTTTAAGAATGGGTTAGATAAATTCCTTTTGGATAAAGATATTCAGGGTTATGGTGCGTAGTCATGCATTATAGTGAATATAACTAGTCCTAACATAAAAATAACTAGTCCTATAATAAGACTGCATAGGAGACCACAAATAGGTTGAACTCGATGGACAATTGTCTTTTTTCAACCTTAGTTACTATGTTACTACTACTAATAATAATAATAAAAGGAAGAATAATTTTATTTATATACTGTACATAACCCTCATTCTCCAATAGGACTCAAGGCACTCAACAGAATGAACATGAGGCCCGATTTAGCATGGGTTGTAGTAGTGTGAAAAAAACGCACAACCACAACCCTTTTCTCTAACATGCGGGGGGGGGGGGTTGTCAGCACAGGGCATGCCGATACGCTTGCATGATTAGGGTTGCCCCCTGTACATGCAGCCTAGCTGTGAAGTCAGTCAGAGGGCGTCCATCTTTTGGGTCGCAGCAGTGTCGACGCCCCATTACCTCCCCCCCCCCCACCCCCACCGGCTCTTAAATAATCACAGTTTAAGACCTCACACATGTGCAGAAATACAGAAATTGCCAAATAGCTATTTCTGCAATTCTGCGGGGCTAGCTGAATTAGACCCGTAATACAGTACAGAAACAATCAAGTACAGAAAAGCTTTTCATAAAATACAATCAACCAAGCAAGTGTTTTAAAGAAGATTTATTTAGGTAATTAAGTTGTGCTTTGAGTGTATGAATTGGCAAATGTAGGTGCGGTGAAGGTGCTGAGGGAGCCTGCCATGTTTCTTCACATGAGTTTTGGATACACTTTTATTTTCAGCAGTAATTATTTTCTTGAATACACGTGCCTGCATATACTGTGTAGCCAAGTACCAAGCACAAGTATGAGTGATGCCAAGAGGCCAAGAGCATGCACCCTCTAATGGTTAGCCAAGCCTCTGTAGCAGCTGGGCACACCCCTAATAATGGGTCCCTACTAATACATTCCACCAGTAGGCCCTTAATGCCCAAGTCCGACACTAGCTACCCCTAAAGAAAATTCAAGAGAAAAAGAACTGGGAGAGCTAAGAGATTAAATTGGAATTAAATATAATTGTACAGATGCAATACAAATACATATAATGAAAATGTACATAAAAAAGAAACAAAGTTCTACAGTGTACTTTGTATCAAAATTAGACTTCAAAATTATATGATGTTGCAATGCCAAAAAGGAAACTCCAAGTGAAATTGTAAATACCCACAAGAAGTTGGTTGTAATAATAGGATTTTGGTACTTACCAGGTAAATCTTTTTCTTTGAATCCATAGGGGTCACTGGAGTACTCTTGGGATATGGACAGGCATTAGCAGGGATAGTCACATTTAAATATTTAAATTCATAACCCTATACCACCTCCATACTCCCAAGATCCCTCAGTGTTTTTTACCGAGCCGAATAGGAGCGATAGAGAGAAGGTACATGTAGAATTACATAAAACATTATAACATAACTGACAACAATGTAGTTGACACAAAACATAACGGACAACTATAAAGTTGACACAACAATAGCTAATAATCTCTTAGCATTGAACAAGTCAGAGAGAATGTGTTACCATAAAGTCCACTGAACTAACCACAAACCAGGTGAAACTGCTCTGGGCAGGCGTCCAGTGACCCCTATGGATTCAAAGAAAAGGATTTACCTGGTAAGTACCAAAATCCTATTTTCTTTTTCATCCTCTAGGGGTCACTGGAGTACTTTTGGGATGTACCAAAGTTTCTCCCTTGGATGGGAGAGCTGGTTGGCACCTATAACACCAGACGGCCAAAGCTAGACGCTAATGCTGCAAATGTATCAAACTTGTAAAAGCACAAAAACGGTTGTTGACTAGCATGAAAATACGCCTGACGTATGATCAGCTTAATCCATCTGGCCAAGGTCTGCTTGGAAGCTGGCCAATCCAATTTGACTGTATCATACAAAATAAACAAAGTATCCATTTTACGTACAGATGATATTTGGGCTACATAGACGCGTAGTGCTCGTACCACATCCAACGTAGCTGAAGTCCCTGTAACTTCTGATAACACAGGGACTAAAATTGGTTGATTGATGTGAAAAGAAGATACTACCTTTGGTAGAAAAGCGAGATTCGTCTGAAGCTCTGCTCTATCAGCATGAAACATCAGATATGGTGGCTTGCATGACAAGGAACCCAACTCTGACACTCACCTTGCTGAAGCTAAGGCTAATAGAAAAACTGTTTTCCAAGTGAGAAACTTAACATCCACTTGTTGTAAGGGTTCAAAAACTGATGATTGCAAAAAATCTAAAACCAGATTCAAATTCCAAGGCGCTGTAGGTGGTATAAATGGAGGTTGAACTCTGAGAACACCTTGCAGGAAAGTGTGAACTGTTGGCAAAAGGGCCAAATGTCTTTGAAAGTAAATTGATAAGGCAGAAACCTGCACCTTTAGTGTAGACAATCGTAGTCTTCCATCTAACCCCATCTGTAAAAATAGGAAAATACAGGATAACCTGAAAGATGATGTCGGGAAAACTCTGTGGTAATGTGCTGCTGTGACTGGCTTCCTAGCACATAACATGGTTGGTATAACCATTTCTGGAATGCCCTCTCATCTCAAGAGAGCGATTTCAACAGCCACCCCATCAAACGCAGCAGTGCTAAATTGGTGTACAGGAACAGACCCTGCTGTAGCAGGTCTGGACGTATCAGGAGCGTCCACGGTTCATCTGCGAGTAGACCGCGGAGATCTGAAAACCACGCTCTCCGAGGCCAATGAGGTGCCACTAGTATGACTGTCATGGACTCTCGTTTGAGCCGCTTTAGCAACCGAGGAAGCAGTGGTAATGGTGGAAACAGATACACAAGGCTGTACGGCCACGCTATTGTGAGAGCGTCCACTGCCACTGCCTTTAGATCTCTTGTTCTGGACACATACTGGGGTATTTGATGATTTTGACGAGATGCCATGAGATCTACCTGTGGTTAACCCCACCGCTGGACCAACATCTGGATTTAATGTCCATTCTCCTGAATGGAAATACTAATCACTGAGATAATCCGCTTCCCAGTTGTCCGCCCCTGGAATGAAGACTGCCAACAATATCACTTGGTGATGCTCGGCCCAATTGAGGATTCAAGCAACTTCCCACATGGCCATGTGACTGCGAGTCCCTCCTTGTTTGTTGATATATGCGATTGCCGTCGCATTGTCTGACTGATCCTGGACAGTCTGACACTGGAGCATGTGAACTACCTGTCGCAGTGCGTTGTAAATGGCCCTGAGTTCCAGGACATTTATCGACAGTTATCTTTCTCGGTCTGACCACAGACCCTGAAACTGACAATTTTGGACCACTGCTCCCCAACCTCTGATACTTGCATCCGTCGTCAGAGTTATCCAATTCCAGACTCCGAACCTTTTTTCTCATTGTGAGATTGTGTACTAGAAGCCACCAGAGTAGCGATACTCTGGCTCTTGGAGACAACTGCACCAACTGATGGATTTCAAGATGCGAGCCTGACCACTGTGCTAGAAGATCCAGTTGAAACGGCCGTGAGTGAAATCTTCCGAACTGGAGTGCTTCAAAAGACATCACCATCTTTCCTAATAGTCGAATGCACAAAAGCATCGAGACCGTCCGTGGTTTGAGCACCCGCTGTACCAGATGACGAATACTCTGTGCTTTCTGTTCTGGTAGGTAAATTCTTTGATCCACCGTATCAAAAATCATCCCTAGGAATTGAGGTCTTTGAGACGGAATCAGGCTTGATTTTTTTAAATTGACAATCCAACCATGCTGAACTAGTACATTGTAGGTTAGCAAGTCATGTTGAAGGAGTATCTGTTGAGACGGAGCTTTGATGAGCAGATTATTTAAGTATGGAACTATTATCTCTCCCAGACATCTGAGATGAGATATCATCACAGACATCACCTTTGTGAATATCCGAGGCTCTGATGAGAGGCCAAACGGTAGACCTTGAAACTGATAATGGTTTTGTTGTACTGCAAACCTCAAGTACGCTTGATGCGGTGGCCAAATTGGAATGTGTAAGTACGCATCCTTGAGATCCAGTGAAATCATGAATTCCTGTCCTAAACCTGCAATCACTGACCGCAGGGATTCCATCTTGAATCTGAAGTAAGTGACGTACTGATTGAGCCCCTTCAGATTCAATATCGACCTGACCGAGCCATCCGGCTTTTGTACTACAAAAAGATTGGGATAATAACCTTGACCCTGTTGGTGAACTGGAACCAGAATCAAAACTGCTGAATCTACAAGAGACTGAATTGTGGTTTGCAGAACCGCCTTCTTGTCTCCCGACAAAGGTAGACCTGTCTTGAAAAAGCGCAATGGTGGAAGACAATCGAACTCTATTTTGTAACCTTTGAACACTAAATTACGGATCCACCCATCTGTAGATGTTTGAGACCACGCCAAGTGAAACGTCTGAAGGCGTGCACCCACAACTGAAGATCCGAGATGGGCTGGAAGCCCATCATGCCACTGGCTTGTCAGCGGTCTTTGTGTCCTGATGATGGTTAGATGTTTGTTGAAAACCAGATCCTCTACCACGTATACTCTGTATGGTTGTTCCTCTAGCACAGCCTTGAAAGGACTGAGGTTTAAAAGATTTGAACTGTGGTCCAGCGTACTTCCGTTTAGGGACGGCAAGGAAGGAAAACAGACTTTCCCCCTGTGGCCTGAGAAATCCATTTGTCCAATTCAAGACCAAACAACATCTCACCAGCGTAAGGCAATGCTTCTATTCCATGTTTGGACTCTGCCTCCGCCTGCCAAGAATGCAGCCAAAGTGAAATGCGAGAACTAACATGGCCGACATCCATAGAAGCCGTACCTAGATTCCCGGCTGATTCACAGATGTGATCAGCAAGAAGTATAAGTTGGTCCAAGGGAAGATCTTGTTGTAGGACCAACTTGAGCTGTGTTGCCCAAGCAACTACAACCTTGTTAACCCAAACACCAACCAAAGCAGGTCTAAGCAACACCCCTATTGCTGTATACATTGATTTAAACATGGTTTCCAGCTTACGCTCTGATGGATCTTTAAGCATCATAGCAGCTGGTACTGGAATGGTTAGCTTCTTAGAAAGTTTTGACACCGAGGAATCCACGGCCGGTGGATTTTCCCATTTGGCTGTCATAGACTCTGGAAACGGGTAGCTAGACAGAAAACCATTTATCCAGATTCTTCCATGCTTCAGTTAATTGCTTATTAATAGACTATGAATAAGGAAAACATACCGGTGTTCTCTGTTTTTTAGCAAATAACAACTCATCATATGAAAGAGGTTCTTCAGATTCTGTAAAATTTAGAACCTGACATACTGCCCTAATGAGGTTATCAATGGCCGAGCTATCAGAAACTTCACTATCTGACTCCGGGGCCACTTCACCTTCCTCATGTTCTTGAGCAATTAGATCTGACATTGAATTGTCAGAGTACAACATAGGTGAAACTGGTAAGTTATAAGACTGGTAAGTTATACTGTGGCCGTATTTGCAAGACACACTGTGCATGTGGTAGCTCCCTCAGGTAACACATTCTCACAGACCGTGCAGCTAAGTTGCTTCTTTGTATTTGCGTTAGCCTTACTCATTTTGTGACAGACACGTAGAGAAGAGACAAGTCCCCATGACTCAGTAAAATTATTGTGTATTAGGCAGACGTGCAGTACACGTAGGACATATTCAATTAGTGAAAACCTGTGTACAGAATCCCTACTAACACCCCAGCTCCCAGTGGTTGAGTGTAGTAGTTCTGGAACACACTTTCTGCAAAATGAACCAGGAAGTAAGTTTAAAAATGGTCTCTTGACATGTTACAACTAACATAGACCTATTACAGGGTTAAGTGATATATGTATGTATGTATGTATATATATATATATACATACACATATATACACTAATACCAATATATAATTTGCAGCATAGTTTTAGCGGGCATTAACTCCCCCTCCCCCACAACCTCCTGGCATGTCATACCGCGGCAGCCGTCTGCGGTCAGCCTCCCATCCTCTCCCCCCTCCTGTATGCAGAGCTGCGGCCGCCAGCTCTAGGCTGCCATCAGCTCTCTCTGCAGATTGTGATCTATGGCAGTGCTCCTCTACTGAGCACCGGCAAGCCACCTGCTGCGGCTGCAGCAACTACCATCCTGGACCCAAGCTTCTTATTAAGGTGGGAAGGGATGAAGTGTAAAAATAAAAATAAAAATAAAAAATTATTTCAAAAGAAAAATACTGTGGAACCTTCACATGTGCTCTATTCCTTGCACTGAGCACAGAAAAAATACTGAGGGATCTTGGGAGTATGGAGGGGTTATAGGGTTACAAATTTAATTATTTAAAGGTGCCTATACCTGCTAACGCCCGTCCATATCCCAAGAGTACTCCAGTGACCCCTAGAGGATGAAAAAGAAAAACAGTTGAAAAAAACTGTACATACTTGGGGGGTATTCAATTGTTTGAAAAGGCAGTTGAGAGTCTGTTTTTTCCTATCTAATAGACAGGAAAAAACAGATCCCCAACCGACTTTTCAAACAATTGAATTCCATCCTTGATCTTGAAGTTGTCTAAGATAATTAGTGTTTAAATTATGTAATCAGGCAGTAAAAGCCTATGCTGGCTAGGTGTACTCACATGAATATAGCCGATTATTAAAGACTGTTGCCCATAGTAACCGGTATGATTAGAAATTGATCAATAACCTCTAAGTGGTGAAAAAAACCTTTGGATGTCTAAGCACTATGTAGAAGATTAACTTTTATGCGCTGTACCTGGATGGTGATTCGGACAAGACCACTTATGAACAGGATTGTCCGATTGATGTGTACCAAGGTCACGGAAAAGCTGGCCAAGGTGTAGCGAACATGTGTCTCTCACAAATCGAGGTGACTAAACCGCACTGGAGATAGCCATCTGTGATTGCTGTGTAAGTAAAAAGTAATTTTTTAGTTTATGTTGTTATTTCTTGGGGGTCTTTACATGTGATGAGTACTAGGCTTCTATTGATTGATGTCACTTTGTGAAGTGCCTCATGGCCGTAACTAGGGGGGGCTAAGGGGGCATGTGCCCCGGGTGCAGGATTTGACGAGGCGCCAAGGAGTTACAGAGGAACAGGGGGTTTTTTTAGGTGTTTTTTTTTTTACCGGCAGTGCTGTGCTGCTCCAGTGAGGCACCAGACAGCACCCTTGGCAATGTCTTTGACCCACCTGTCTGCCCACAGCTGGCTCCAATGTTGTGCAGGTGAGCTCCAGTACCTGGGATCTCTTCTATGCCGGCTACTGTCTTAAACTCTCTTCTTTGCCATGCAGTGCTGCGACTAGCGTGCAGTGCACTGTACAAGCTATAGAAGCACACTGTGCTCTTAGTTAGCAGTATCAAGCTCCGCTTTGCCTCCCAGATGGGGGGATTTGGTGTAGCTTATAGGAGGATGTAGTTTAGTGATGTAGTGTACCATATAGGGTATGTAGTGTAGTAATGTATTGCAGTATAAAGGGACATGTAGTGCACTGATGTGGTGTAGCATATAAGGGGATGTAGTGTAGTGATGTAGTGTACCATATAGGGTATGTAGTGTAGTAATGTATTGCAGTATATAGGGGCACATAGTGCACTGATGTGGTATAGCATATAAGGGGATGTAGTGTAGTGATGTAGTGTAGCATATAGGGTATGTAGTGCAGAGCATAGGGGCATGTAGTGTAGTGATGTAGTTCAGCGTATAGGGGATGTAGTATAGTGATGTAGTGCAGTGGATAGGAGAATGTAGTGCAGTGACGAAGTGTTATGATATAGTGCAATGTATGGGGACACACAGTAGATCATGTAGTAGTTGAACACGCTGGCAAGGCATGTGACGCATACTGTAGGGCATTTGATGCACATAGGGGAATATTGTCCAATAGTATCTCCTTTTTCAAATTTCCTGGTAATCTGAAATTTTAGTCTGACAGAGTTTGTTTTACTGCTGATTTTTTGGGGGGGCGCAAACTATTGCCTTGCCCCTGGTGACGAAAATTCTAGTTTCGGCCATGAGTGCCTGATAGATTTTTTTTATGTTTTCAATTTTCAATTATTGTTTGTTGTATGAACTTATTTGTATTAGAACAGTGTTTACTTTTGAATGGACCAAGTAGTATTATCATGCCAGAATGGATGATGGCAAATGAATTGGTTTATTGCATGTTTTGTCCCTCTGTGTATTTTTGAGATCTCCGGGTAGGCACTTAAGGTGCCCATACACATGTACGTTTTGGGCTGATTTCATCTGATTCGACAGATCAGGCCTAGAAATCAGATGAAAAGTGCAAATCACAGGTGTTTTACCTCCGATTCTGATCTGTTGCGCAGTCCCATGCTCATCGGATCGGAGTCGGAGATCGCAAGGGCGGCATTATACATTTTTCGTATCCCGGAGCTTTGGCCAGGATCACATACAATACATCATATGCAAAAGGACCGCACACGATGTATTGTATGTGATCCTGTTGTCTGGGAAGCTACCGGGGAGCTCAAGGGAATCCTATGCGACTTTTCCCCTCGGGGAAGTCACATAAGTGTATGGGGACCTTTAGCTTCAACATTTTGGTGTCTATATCAATATGTTAAATAGGTCCCCAAAGCTTCTAGAGAAGTATTGCAGAGTGGATACATTAGCTTATAAGTGTTGGAGTCTATAGTACCAGAGTTGATAAATTGTTGAACAGGTGTATCCTCACACAGCTATCCTTTTTGCGCCATATGATGCGAGAAGCCTGGCATGGTTTAGATGCTCTTGCACTGGTAACGATTCCTTCACTTTCATACTTTTTCCTGAATTTCGGGTCTGATTTCCATCATAGCCCCATACAAAGTCACTTATAGGGCCGAATGTAATGAAGTCCGAATGCAAGTTCCTGGCTGTACTGGGACTTTTTTTAAAGCAGCGATCATGTACAAGGCAAATCCTTTGATGCCTCTTCAAGACTCTGGGTGAAAAGTTCCTGCATCGTCATGAGATGCAGAAGAAGATGCAGAGCCACCACTTAAAGCCAAGACCTGCATTTTTCCTTGCAACTTTCATGTTTCTCTGCAGCAAACTTTCCTATTGATGTTTTTTCCTTCACCTGTGTAAAATTAAATTGCTTCTTTGATTTTACATTCCCTAACTTAAGCTCTACGTAATAGACTTCGTCGAAACCGGTCGGGACGCTTACACCAAGTACTGAACGAGCGGCCGCATGCTCTGTGACCGAGTGCGTGGATGAAAGCACAGCCGAATGCAAACCACTAAGAGTTCCCCTGTCTGAAACACTGCTGGGCGCGATCCGGAGACGTTTCCTGTGGGGTTTTGGAGGAGGGAGCCGGTACTATTTTACCTCGATGTATGTGAGCTTTTACTTTTTTATTAGTAAAAGATTTCAAACTTTGCTCATTTGTGCGCCTTCCTTTTTTCTGCTTTTCCACATGTACCTAGCCGGCGGATCGGCTTTTCAGGAATTGGCAGCACGTACACCGATAAAAAGAAAGGACTGATTATTTGAATTTGGACTGAGAGTAATATCCCATGCGCAGTTAACAACTGTGGTAATAGAAACAATAGGATTCAGATTTGTTAGAGTTCTAAATGAAATAAAAAGGGAACATGAAATGCGGATAATTTGTACAATGGAAAGAGCAACACACAAAAATCCATTGTATTCCAATAGACAGTGACTTACTATGTGACTAAATTATGTGGAACTGTGCACTGTGGTGACACAGCAGACTTAAAAAGTCTACATTTTTGTATAGTAGGCTGTATGTGGGATGTAGTTGGGATCCCAGTGGTCAGAATACCAGTGCCGGAATCTCAACAGCTGTCAGAATGTTGATGCCAGTATCCCAACAGCCAGAATTCCGAATGTAAGTATACTGGGAAGTTTAGGTTAGCCTGGGGGTGGGGGGGGTTAGCTTTAGGCTGCGGGAATGGAGGGTTAGGGTTAGGCTGCAGGGAGGGAGGTTAGGGTTAGGCTGCTGGGAAGGAGGGTTAGGTAGAGCATTACCTGCCTCCTGCACCCCAAGCAGTCAGGATGCTGGTGTCAGTATTCTGACCGCTGGCATCCTGACTACCAGTATTCCATACCCAACCCCTGTGTGCTGCCTGTAGCCTTAGAAAGTCCATTTACACAGGCTGCATATGTATGTACAGTATGTGCCTGTACATCCCCACCCAACTTCTGATTCCACTGTATTCTCTTTCTCCTCCATGCAGTTTCCTCCACTACAGAAGGCAGAATTCAATAAAAGTAGCATTCCCCCTTCTCCCTTGCCAACACCTGACTCCACCCACCATGTTTGTTGAATATGACCATGTAACTGAACCTAAAGTGGCAGATAAGCAAAGTTTGCTGCTTTAAAGTTTTGCTTAGTATAGTATCTCAATGGGAAACTTTGACATATGTGCACTGTGAAAAAAAGGTTTAGAAATGAAGAAAAATGTGTAATTGACCTTCGCTCAAGCTATAGACAAATTTAAATTTACAAATACCCATGCGTTTGCTTGCCTCCAATTGCAACACTATGTTAGTACGGTACTTCATAGCCTCTCCCTGGCTGACTGGAGTAAAGCACTAGACTCTGCTTACCTACTCCCACACCAACCTCCCAGATCGATTCCCTCCTATTATTCTCTCATATGTGCTCCCCTCTTCTCTCGCAAATACCGTACAGGTATAACATACTGGCATCTCCAAACCTTCAGCATACAGTATTATCTACTCTTTCTTATTCCTTAAATGTTTTATCTGTGACATCTTACAGAGAGAGGATATATAAAATATTATAGAGGATATCTAATAAAATGAGCTAATGTGATAGGAATTGATGACTCCTCTAAATGTCTTTTAAATGTGCAATTTCTCCCTCTATGCTGTTTCATTGCCCCTGGAGCTGGCACTCGATTAAATGGTTTTGGGTGCAAGTCAAACAGTATGTTATATGATACCTAGCACAATCATTCCCACTGACCCCTGAGTGGGCAGTTTTAGGAGTTTTTTGATACTGATACTCACTTGACTACTTTGACACTTATCAATATTATCTCTACTGTCGCCCACAAGTGTATCCTGCAACAATGGCTATACCTCCTCCATCTCTTACTCTCTTTAAGGAAAACATTTTTGTACATTTAAAATGGATTGGATTGAGATCTCCTTACACAAGGAAACTCAGGTTAAGAAATTATTTCATATTTGGGGAAGATATATTGAATCTCTGCCAAATTATATTAAGTCTCATACATGTGCGTGTTTTCAATCTACAGAATGGGATGAAACCCCAAATATCATCAGGCAATCCCCTGATACAAACTACTGAACCTTGTACACCTAAAGTTTAGACTTTTACTACTAATATGCCTGGAGTTATTATCTTCTCCCAGGCTCACTGCACACACACCCTTCCTTATCCCCTCTTCCTTCCCCTCTGTTCATTATCTCTGTCTTGTTACTCTTTTCCTCTTTTCTTTCCCCATTCATGGGACAGAATTTAATGAAGTCCAAGTTCAGCGGCCATGCAGAATGCCGGCATCCTACATGACTGCTGAACTTGGACTTCATTACATCCCAAGCCCTTGTTTTTGTTTTGTTTTTTCTCTTTTTACTTACATTATTTTCTTTAATCTTTAGTAAGATTAATAAGTATGACTGTAATGTTAAAAAATAAAAATAAAATAATAATAATAATATGGAAAACTGGAGATTGGATGATGAATATTCACGTGGGATCATGGGGCATATCTGGAGACTTCACGCTCTTCTTCATCTTCTCACACCTCCATCGAAAACACATTTATGAAACTTTTTGACACACTATATTATACTATATTCCTGCTTTGTAACATTGTTGCGATATGATTCCAAGACTGTAGAATCTTTCACTTGTCCAATATAACTTTATGTATCCATTGTAATATTGATTGTTCTATACGTATGTTATCCAACACCCAATGCTGCAAGCATGGCGGTACGGGGTGGTACTGCGTACCAGTAAGAAATTGCCAGCCGGTACGCAGTACCGCCGGCTGATGGCCATGCTTGCAGCCTCTGCTGTGTGAGGAGAGGAGTGGAGAATGCAGCGCGCACCTCTCCTGCCTCTCCGTGCTCAGTCCGGTCTCCGGTGGCATGAATCTCAAATGAGGTGCGGATTCGCCAATCAGAGCTTGTGGACCAGCAGCCGCGGCTTCTGATGAACTGCTGGGCCACAAGCTCTGATTGGTTCATTAGCCAATGCCTCATTTGAGATACATGCCACCGCTGGATACCGGATTTGGACTGAGCACTGACGGGCAGGAGAGGCACGAGCTGTACTCTCCACCCCTCACACAGCAGCAGCAACAGCAGCAGCAGCAGCAGCGGTGAGCAGCATAGAGGGGGGGGGGAGATATGGACTGTGGTGGCATTTGTGTATCTGGCACTGTGAGGGCATTTGTGTATCTGGCACTGTGGGGGCATTTGTGTATCTGGCACTGTGGGGGCATTTGTGTATCTGGCACTGTGGGGGCATTTGTGTATCTGGCACTGTGGGGGCATTTGTGTATCTGGCACTGTGGGGGCATGTGTGTATCTGGCACTGTGGGGGCATGTGTGTATCTGGCAATGTAGGAGCACATCTGGCACTATGAAGCATATCTGGCACTGTGGGGGCATATCTGGCATGGTGGGGGCATATCTGGCATGGTGGGGGCATATCTGACACTGCTGGGGGCATATGCATATCTGGCACTGTGGGAGCACATCTGGCACTTTGGGGGCATATATATGTTTCTAGCATTATTTACCCATTTTCATTGGCCACGCCCATTGTTTGGCCTTTGACGTGCATACACAGTACCACTAAGAATTTTTTTCTACTTGCAGCACTGCCAATACCTCAATTAAAAATACTGATATAAATAAATAAAAAATTAAGGAAAATATGAACCAAATAAGTTTGGGAACCAATGCAGTAAGCAAATATGTTAGTGTGTACTCCAAAATACAACCAGAGGACTTAGATGGAATCCCACACTCCTTTGCAGATTTTAATATACTGACTGACTCATTGTTTTATTTCAAAAAGAGTGGGATTCATTGTCTATACATTAACACAAAACTGACTTTGATCAGTGTTAACATTTAAAAAATAATAAGGAAATAAAAACAAACAGCATGGGTACAGTTTTATTACTTGTTTTAACAAATAGTACAGACAAATAAAGACAATTGTCTACATAATATCCAACATTTTTACAGACAAAAGCTAACAAACATAAAAATTAATTATCCCCATCTGTCATTTTCACAAATAATAGAATAGGCTCTGATGCAATATACTGTAATTCAGTTTAAAAATAAGAAATATGTATAATATGTTACATAATGCCCCTCACTAGCGTTCTTTTATGGAAGCTTTTACCTCCAATATCCCTAAACCAGATAGAGATCCCGTATTAGCAGAATCTTATTGTCCAATATCGCTTCTAAATACTTTAAAATATTATCCTAGATTATTGGCAATCGATTGCAAGTGATAGTGGCTCTCATTCCGAATTGATCGCTAGCTGCTTTTGGTCGCAGCGCGGCGATCAGGCAAAAAATCTGCATTTCTGCGCATGCGTACGGGCCTCAGTATGCACGCGCAAAGTACTTTCATACTAAACTATGCAGTTTTAAACAAGGTCGAGCAAAGCTTTTCAGTCGCTCTGCTGATCGCTGAGTGATTGACAGAAAGTGGGCGTTTCTGGGTAGTAACTGACCATTTTCCGGGAGTGTGCTAAAAAACGCAGGCATGTCAGGTAAAAACGCAGGCGTGCCTGGAGAAACGGGGGAGTGGCTGGTCGAACGCAGGGCGTGTATGTAACATCAATGTAGGAACTAAACTGTCTGCAGTGACGGCAAGATAGCAGTAGGTTTGGAGCTTCTCAGAAACGGCATGAACATTTTTACAAGCAGTTCTGATAACCTTTTGTTCGCACTTCTGCTAAGCTACGATACACTCCCAGAGGGCGGTGGCTTAGTGTTTGCACTTCTGCTAAGCTACGATACACTCCCAGAGGGCGGTGGCTTAGTGTTTGCACTGCTGCTAAAAGCAGCTACCGAATGATCAACTATGAATGAGGGCCAGTGCCGGATCTGTTGACGTCACATCAGTCGGGGTTTGTGAGAGGCAGACATTCTGCTAAGGCTATTAGAATGGCAATAGCAGCAGTAATAACTGGCTCTAAAGGTAATAATATAAATGAGTTTCCGCACCAATAAGTAGTCAAGTCGAGTAATGATATAGTATTGAAAAAAACAACTCACAATTTTCTAACTGCTGATATTGCTAGTTATCAAAAGTTGGTGGTGCACCAAGGGTACAGTAAGATACTACTGGTTGGTCAAAATATGAAAGACAAGAAAGAAAGACCCTCTGTTGGCGCACTCATTAAGAAAAACCATAGAAGTTAAAACCTAACTTTTAATTAAATTTATATAAAAATGTTAAAGTTACTAAATATTAAATAGGTCCTTTGTCCACTATACCATGCAGAATTGCAAACTCACATCCGTTACATATCCATGGTAAACAGACAATCTGCAACTATGAAATTCAATACGGCTTTATAGCCTAATATACAGCAGGATTACAATGAAACCCTGTATTGGGAAATCAAACAACGGCGCCCTCCTAGTTTGTTATAAATCCTATCACTCCATAAGTGAATATAATAGGAGTATCAAGTACACAAATATACAGTAGACCGCAGTGTCACATGATAATGAGTATAGGGTACAATAAAAAAGGGGAAGGGAGGAATTTAGAAAAATGTATGAATCTGCTGTCAACATTAGGCTGGATTATAATTCACCTAGCACTACTACACCGGATATTCTCTGGGGGTCACCCTCCAGGTACTCATCCGGCCCAGCACTTTATCGCTTCCAAGATCGAGCGAGATTGGGCATTTTAAGTGTGGTTTGGTAGTAGAAAACACTTCAGTGTCTAATCCAGGATCGTTGATGACAGTTCATGAATAAGAACAGTTAAGAAAAAATATATATAACTATTTGAGAGGAATAAAAAAAGTGGATCTGCTGTTTGCGTTAGACTGTGAGATATCTGTCAGTTATCAACCATACAGAACCTCACCGAATCGCCAATGAGAGTCCTGAATATTGGGCCTAATTCTGAGTTGATCGCAGCATCAAATTTGTTAGGAGTTGGGCAAAACCATGGGGGGTAATTCCAAGTTGATCGCAGCAAGAATTTAGTTAGCAATTGGGCAAAACCATGTGCACTGCAGGGGAGGCAGATTTAACATGTGCAGAGAGAGTTAGATTTGGGTGGGTTATTTTATTTCTGTGCAGGGTAAATACTGGCTGCTTTATTGTTACACTGCAAATTAGATTGCAGATTGAACACACCCCACCCAAATCTAACTCTCTCTGCACATGTTAAATCTGCCTCCCCTGCAGTGCACAATGGTTTTGCCCAATTGCTAACTAAATTCCTGCTGCGATCAACTTGGAATTACCCCCCATGTGCACTGCAGGGGGGACAGATATAACATGTGCAGAGAGAGTTAGATTTGGGTGGGGTGTATTCAGTGGCGTAACTACTGCCTCCGCAGTCCTCGCGGTGGCTTGGGGGCGAGGGGCTGCGGGGGCGCCACTGACTTAGAACAGATTGACATGAGGACGAGCGTCCGCAGGTCAATCTGCGGTCTCCTTCCCTCCGCTGCTGTAAGGAGGGACACGGAGCGCACAGCGCGCGCCTCTCCTGTGTCCCTCCCTGGCTCTCCGGCTGTCTAATAAAGGAAGTGCCGGTTCGTGAGCTCTGATTGGCTCACGAACCGGCACTTCCTTTATTAGAGCGGATGGAGAGCCAGGAGGGACACTGGAGAGGCGCGCGCTGTGCGCTCCGTGTCCCTCCAACACAAAGGAGGGGGGGGGGGGAGAGCAGGCACTGTGGGGGAATATCTGGCACTGAGGGCATATACCTGGCACTGTGGGGGACTATCTGGCACTGGGGGGGGCATATACCTGGCACTGTGGGGGACTATCTGGCACTGGGGGCATATACCTGGCACTGTGGGGGAATATCTGGCACTGGGGGAAGCAGGCACTGAGGGGGCATATGTGGCACTGTGGGGGAATATCTGGCACTGGGGGCATACACCTGGCACTGTGGGGGAATATCTGGCACTGTGGGGGAATAGGCACTGAGGGGGCATATGTGGCACTGTGGGGGAATATTTGGCACTGGGGGGAGCAGGCACTGAGGGGGCATATGTGGCACTGGGGGGTATATTTGGCACTGGGGGCATGTACCTGGCACTGTGTGGGAATATCTGGCACTGGGGGGCATATACCTGGCACTGTGGGGGAAATATCTGGCACTGGGGGGAGCAGGCACTGAGGGGGCATATGTGGCACTGTGGGGGAATATCTGGCACTGGGGGAGCAGGCACTGAGGGGGCATATGTGGCACTGGGGGGGGGTATATTTGGCACTGGGGGCATGTACCTGGCACTGTGGGGGAATATCTGGCACTGGGGGGGAATATCTGGCACTGGGGGGAGCAGGCACTGAGGGGGCATATGTGGCACTGTGGGGGAATATCTGGCACTGGGGGCATATACCTGGCACTGTGGGGGAATATCTGGCACTGGGAGCATATGTGGCACTGGGAGCACGACCCTAGCAACAAGCACTACCCCCTAGCAACGAGCATGACACCCAGTGCATGAAACCCCTGGCAACGAGCATGACATCCAGTGCATGAAACCCCTGGCAACGAGCATGACACCCTGAGCATGAAACCCCTGGCAACGAGCAGGTAATTTAAAAGTAATTAGAAGCCTTACTGTAGAACTTAATGTGTAATGGGCATTACGGTGTGTGGCATAATGTATCACGGACATTGCGGTGTGTGTCATAATGTGTCAGGCATTATGGTGTGTTGTATACTATATCACGGGCATTGTGGTATGTGGTATAATGTCTCGGGGTCATTGCGGTGTGGCATAAGGTATAACGGGCATTGCGGTATGTGTTATACTGTGTCACAGATACGGTGTGTAGCATAATGTATAACGGGCATTGCGATTCCTGTCATAATGTGTCACAGGCATTATGGTGTGTGGCATAATGTGTCGGGGGCATTACAGTGTGTGCATATTGTGTCATGTGCATTGTTGTGTGTGGCATAATGGCTAAGGCCATTGCAGTATGTGGCATAATGTATACTGGGCATTACTATAAGGAGGAAAAATGACAAATAATGTAAGGGGCATGAATCAGGATTATTTTTCTTTCCTGTGGTGGCTAACGTCTGGGCGTGCAGGTTGCAAAACTGGGGTATAAGGTAGTCTTTTCCTGCAATACCACGCCCCTTTACGCGAAGCCACGCCCATTTCAACAAAGCCACACCCCTTTTTTGGCGGCACGCGCATATTTGTCCCTTTACTACTGCCAATTATGGGGGGTATGGGGGGGGGGGGGCTGAAGAATTTTTTGGCTTGGAGGAGAAAAATTTCTAGTTACGCCACTGGGTGTATTCAAACTGAAATCTAAATTGCAGTGTAGAAATAAAGTAGACAGTATTTACCCTGCACAGAAGCAATATAACCCACCAAAATCTAACTCCCTCTGCAAATGTTATATCTGCCCCCCTGCTGTGCACATGGTTTTGCCCAATTGCTAACAAACTTGCTGCTGCGATCAACTCGGAATTACCCCCATAGAACAGTATGAAAGATGTATAAGAGTAGTGTTGATCCTCTTGTTAGTGAGAATAAAAATTAGAGTCTAAACCGACGTGGACAGATATTGGCAGGATGAAAGCAAAACTTTGTTTACCATGTTAATTAGGCAGAGTGACACCTGTGCCTAATTGACAGATGATTGTATAGCTAAAAGAGAAAATAAATATTGCTTTCAGCTGCCTCACTTATTATAATACGGAGGGTATTGCAAAACCATAGATGTAAATATCTACTGGGGAACTCAATCCACCACTTTATGTTCAGCTATCTGAAAGATATTTAACACTGCTGAGATGTTACAAATCAATGCATTGAAAAAAATATCAAATGCAATCAGGCATTTTGTAGTAGGCAAATATAGCAGTATGAATCAAGGAGATACCGTCTGGTTCAGACACAAGGAAAGTTTGTTAGCGATCAGCTGGCTAGATTTGTTGTAACTGAGAAGCCAATAGTGTCATTAAGTAGCACATTGAAACATGTAACAGTGTTATTTCACAATAGACACAGATATCTTCAAATGAAAAATACCGTCCTTATCAGGCTTTGCAATTTACTGGTTAAATTTGTTACAACTGAAAGGCCAATAGTGTTACTAAGTAACACCCTGAAACAAATAACAGGGTTGCTTCACAATGGATACAAATTTATTCAATGAAAAGTGACATAATTAGCAGGCTGACTGAATTATTAGCCGCAGAGAGTTTTATCTAGTCACAGGCAGGGAATATCCCTGTGCTGTGTATTGTGCCTTGTCAAATTATTGCACTAACTGAGGAACAAAATCAGAAAAATATATATATCAAGGTGGTTATACACACATATTACTGAAATCCCTTTATGCTACATCTTGTTCCCTTATTAATTTGCACTGATATTAAGCAGAATCCAAAAGTCCTGTACGAGGATCAGAAAGTACACAAAGCCATATGTGGTTATGAGGATACATTTATATATAAATGGCTATATGCATATGATGTGTGGCATTATTCATAATAGCGCATGCCCTGAATCCCCGCCTGGTGTGTCAATCAATTATTGGTGCCAAGAGGTTAGAGAGTATACATTACTACTCCCTGGTCGAGTATGCAGGGAGATCAGGATGAAAGCCGCTGTCGGTCCGAATAGGCGAGGGCGCCTGTAAGATCCTGCTGCCGGGCAGTGGCGTAACTAGAAATTTTTCTCCCTCAAGCCAAAAAATCCTTCGGAGCCCCCCCCCCCCCCCATACTCCCCATAATTGGCACTAGTAAAGGGACAAATAGGCGTGCGCCGTCCAAAAGGGGTGTGGCTTCGTTGAAATGGGCGTGGCTTTGCTTAAGGGGCGTGGCATTGCAGGAAAAGACTACCTTATACCCCAGTTTTGCAACCTGCACGCCCAGACGTTAGCCACCACAGGAAAGAAAAATTGTCCTGATTCATGCCCCTTACATTATATGTCATTTTTCCTCCTTATAGTAATGCCCAGTATACATTATTCTACATACTGCAATGGCCTTAGCCATTATGCCACACACAATAATGCACATGACACAATATGCACACACTGTAATGCCCCCGACACATTATGCCACACACCGTAATGCCTGTGACACATTATGACAGGAATCGCAATGCCCGTTAAACATTATGCTACACACTGCAATGCCCCTGATACATTATAGCACATACAATGTCTGTGACACAGTATGACACACACCACAATGATCCTGAGACATTATACCACATACCACAATGCCCGTGATATAGTATACAACACACCGTAATGCCTGACACATTATGACACACACCGCAATGTCCGTGATACATTATGCCACATACCGTAATGCCCATTACACATTAAGTTCTACAGTAAGGCTTCTAATTACTTTTAAATTACCTGCTCGTTGCCAGGGGTTTCATGCTCTTGGTTCCATGCACGGTGCCAAGGGTTTTCATGCTCAGGGTGTCATGCTCGTTGCCAGGGGTTTAATGCACTGGGTGTCATGCTCGTTGCCAGCGGTTTCATGCTCTTGGTTCCATGCACGGTGCCAGGGGTTTTCATGCTCATGGTGTCATGCTCGTTGCCAGGGGTTTCATGCACTGGGTATCATGCTCGTTGCCAGGGGTTTCATGCACTGGGTGTCATGCACGTTACCAGGGGTTTCATGCACTGAGTGTCATGCTCGTTGCTAGGGGATAGCGCTTGTTGCTAGGGCCGTGCTCCCAGTGCCACATATGCCCCCAGTGCCAGATATTCCCCCACAGTGCCAGGTATATGCCCCCCAGTGCCAGATATTCCCCCACAGTGCCAGGTACATGCCCCCAGTGCCAAATATACCCCCCAGTGCCACATATGCCCCCTCAGTGCCTGCTCCCCCCAGTGCCAAATATTCCTCAACAGTGCCACATATGCCCCCTCAGTGCCTGCTCCCCCCAGTGCCAGATATTCCCCCACAGTGCCAGGTATATGCCCCCAGTGCCAGATATTCCCCCACAGTGCAAGGTATATGCCCCCAGTGCCAGATATTCCCCCACAGTGCCTGCTCCCCCCCCCCCCGCTCCTTTGTGTTGGAGGGACGCGGAGCGCACATCGCGCGCCTCTCCCGTGTCCCTCCCGGGCTCTCCGGCCGGTCTAATAAAGGAAGTGCCGGTTCGTGAGCCAATCAGAGCTCACGAACGGCACTTCCTTTATTAGACCGGCCAGGGGAGAGCCAGGGAGGGACACAGGAGAGGCGTGCGATGTGCGCTCCGTGTCCCTCCTTACAGCAGCGGAGGGAAGGAGACCGCAGATTGACATGCGGACGCTTGTCCACATGTCAATCTGTGCAAAGTCAGTGGTGCCCCCGCAGCCCCTCGCCCCCAAGCCACCGCGAGGACTGCGGGGGCAGTAGTTACGCCACTGCTGCCGGGTACTGCTGGAAGACCAGTTACGCCCGTCAGGTGGGCTTGATAACTTCCTGGTGGCTGCATGCCCGTTGACGCTTATAACGCATTGGCTCCTCCTCCCTGGTAGTACCAAGTACTAGTGTCATTCCCGTAGCTAGGAATGAAGCATAACTTTATAAAACAAATCACTATATCGGCGCTATCACAATAAGCCTCTTTACATGTCAAAAAACGTCCCATTTGATGGACACAGCATGATAAAAGTAAGGTACCAATAGAATAATGGTCGAGTTCCAAAATCTTTAAGTTCTTTTAGAGCTTGAATAGTATAAATATACATATGCAGAGACAGATACCTTATTAAAGGTGGTATAGTAATATAAGATCTGTCTAGTCAGAGCGCCGTCTGTTAGCGATAATGCTCAAAACCTATCACCTAGTAAGCATGATAATAATGATAATAATACGCTTGGCTTGATGATAAGAATATTTTTATAATTTAATATTGCTGAGAGTTATAGCTATATCTTTGTATTAAGGATAAAAATATGAGCTGTAAAATAAAAACGAAAAGTCAGGGAGGAGGGAAGGGGGAGGGGGGGAAAGAAAGAAAGAAAGAAAGAAAGAAAGAAAGAAAGAAAGAAAGAAAGAAAGAAAGAAAGAAAGAAAGAAAGAAAGAAAGAAAGAAAGAAAGGAAGGAAGAAAGAAAGAAAGAAAGAAAGAAAGAAAGAAAGAAAGAAAGAAAGAAAGAAAGAAAGAAAGAAAGAAAGAAAGAAAGAAAGAAAGAAAGAAAGAAAGAAAGAAAAAGAAAGAAAGGGTGAAAAGAAATAATAGCTGGTGAATGTAATAGGTAGTATTTATCAAGTGACAATATATGTGCACATCAGTGGCGTGCGCGTGCGATGAGGTCAGAGGCTGGTGAGGCACTACAGCCATAATGTCCGCCGAATCCTGCCGATGACCCCTACCACCGCGGAGCCAATGCCCGCTACTGCCTCTGAGCCGATGCCTGCTGCCACCGCCAATGGCTTACAAACTTGCCCACCATCAACTGACCCAGCCCTCCGCCACTAATTTACATCTCAATCCGATGCCGCCAATGCCCGCTGCCTGCCTGCTCATCATACTTGTGATATATTGTACATTTTTATAGAAAAAAAATTTAAATTAGTGTTTGGGAAGGGAGTGGGAGGAGGACATGAATGCAATTTTGTTGTCCAGGGCTTCCATTAACTTAATGGAGAAGGGTCTGAATTGGTTAAAAAATGTAAAAAAAAAATGTGTGAGGTCCCCCTTCCTAAGTATAACCAGCCTCGGGCTCTTTGAGCCGGTCCTGGTTGTTTAAATACTGGGAAAAAATTGGACAGGGGTTCCCCGTATTTAGACAACCAGCACCGGGCTCTTAGACCGGTCCTGGTTCCAAAAATACGGGTGACAAAAGATGTAGGGGTCCCCCGTATTTTTAAAACCAGCACCGGGCTCCACTAGCCAGGGACATAATGCCACAGCTGGGGGACACAATTAAGTAGGTCCCTGCGGCCGTGGCATTACCCCCCCAACTAGTCACCCCTGGCCGGGGTTCCCTGGAGGAGTGGGGACCCCTTAAAATCAAGAGGTCCCCCTCCCTCCAGGCACCCAAGGGCCAGGGGTGAAGCCCGAGTCTGTCCCCAGCACCCCTGGGCGGTGGGTGCCGGGCTGATAGCCATAAGTGTGTATAAAAAAGAATATTGTTTTTTTGTTGTGGAACTACAAGGCCCAGCAAGCCTCCCCCGCTTGCTGGTACTTGGAGAACCTCAAGTACCAGCATGCGGGGAAATAACGGGCCCGCTGGTACCTGTAGTTCTACAACAAAAAAATACCCAAATAAAAACACCACACACACACCGTGAAAGTAAAAATTTATTAAAACACACTTACACACTCACACATACTTACCTACATCCAGTGATGCAAGTATGCGGGTACGCTCGGGTACGGAGTACCCTTAAGAATATGACAGCGGGTACTCAGTACCACCTGCCACACACTTTGCACCCGTGACCACCATTACCACAATTATAATGCACACAAAGTAACAAGACCATGGTGCTTGACCACAGTTTGTCAGGATTACTGGGAGCGCAACAGTGATATCATGACGCCACATCACACTTCCTTCTCTGGCGGCTGTGGCTGGGGTGAAGAGAGGAGCCTGATTGCACTTTCCCACAGCATCTCTTGCTGGTAGCATTCATTTCTAATATAATGTGGACACTACTATATATTTCTATTATACCAGGGGGACTACTACACTATATATTCCTGTTATAATGGAGGCATTATTATATATTGTTATTACATTGGGGGCATTACTATATATATTTATTATACTGGAGGTATCACTATATGTTTCTGTTATACTGGAGGTAGTACTATATATTTGTAGCCTTGCCTCCAGAGTGCAAATAAAAGGGGCTTTATAGTGTTGCCACGCCACTAATGTCATGTAGCCACTCCCACTTGCAGCATGTGGCCACGCCCCCTCACAACACATGGCCATGCCCATTTTCGGCACTCAGTACCACTAAGAAAATTTTTCAACTTGCACCACTGCCTACATCCCACGCCGGTCACGTCCACTTGTCCATGTAGAATCCAATAGGTGGTTCCTGTAAAAATGAGAGAGAGATTACTTACCTACATCCCACGCCGGTCACATCCACTTGTCCAGTAGAATCCAATAGGGCCGGTACCTGTAAAAATGAAAATTATACTTACAAACAAAGTAATCCACAGGAGGAGAGAGAGAGAGAGAGAGAGAGAGAGAGAGAGAGAAATAGAGAGAAATTAATGAATATTGGGGGTAATTCTGAGTTGATCGCAGCAGCAAGAAAGTTAGCAATTGGGCAAAACCATGGCCCTCATTCCGAGTTGTTCGCTCGCAAGGCGAATGTAGCAGAGTTACACACGCTAAGCCGCCGCCTACTGGGAGTGAATCTTAGCTTCTTAAAATTGCGACCGACGTACGCGCAATATTGCGATTACAAACGAGTTAGCAGTTTCTGAGTAGCTTCAGACTTACTCTGCCTGTGCGATCAGTTCAGTGCTTTTCGTTCCTGGCTGACGTCATAAACACACCCAGCGTTCGCCCAGGCACTCCCACCGTTTCTCCGGCCACTCCTGCGTTTTTTCCGGAAACGGTAGCGTTTCCAGCCACACGCCCCTAAAACGCCGTGCATCCGCCCAGTAACACCCATTTCCTGTCAATCACAATGCGAACGTCGGAGCGATGAAAATGCCGTGAGTAAACTTACTTTCATCATAGTAAAGTTACTTGGCGCAGTCGCAGTGCGAACATTGCGCATGCGCACTAAGAGAATTCTCACTGCGATGCGATGAAAATCTCCGAGCGAACAACTCGGAATGAGGGCCCATGTGCACTGCAGGTGTGGCAGATATAACATTTGCAGAGAGAGTTAGATTTGGGTGGGTTATTTTGTTTCTGTGCAGGGTCAATACTGGCTGCTTTATTTTTACAGTGCAAATTAGATTGCAGATTGAACTCACCACACCCAAATCTCTCTCTCTCTGCACATGTTATATCTGCCCCCCCTGCAGTGCACATGGTTTTGCCCAATTGCTAAAAAAATTCCTGCTGCGATCAACTTGGAATTACCCCCATTATGCACTCGCTGATGCGGGAAGACGTTAGCACAGACAGGGGAGAGTGCTGCTGCTAGCTGGGATGATGGAGCAGGCGCCCCCAATAGTTGTGAGCCTAGTAGCTATACCCCTAGTAGCTTTGCCCCCTGTAGCAGTGCCCCCAGTAGCAGTACCCCGAGTAGTTGTGACCCCTGTAGTTGTGCCCCCAGTCGCAGTGCCCCTTGTAGCTGTGCCCCCTGTGACTGTGCCCCTAGTAGTTGTGACCCCTGTATCTGTGCCCATTGTAGCTGTGCCCCTTGTAGCAGTGCCTTAAGTAGTTGTGCCCCCAGTCACTGTGGGCCCTGTAGCTTTGCCCCCAGTCTCTGTGCCCCCAGTAGCTGTGACCCCTGTCGCTGTGCACCCTGCAGCTTTGCCCCCAGTAGCTGTGCCCCTTGTAGCTTTGCCCCCAATAGCTGTGCCCCCTAGCTGTGCCCGTGTAGTTGTGCCCCCTGTCGCTGTGCCCATAGTCGCTGTGCCCCTTGTAGTTGTGCCCCCCAGTTGCTGTGCCCCCAGTTGCTGTGCCCCTTGTAGTTGTGCCCCCCAGTTGCTGTGCCCCTTGTAGTTGTGCCTTTTGCTGTGCCCCTTATAGTTGTGCCCCTTGTTGTTGTGCCCCCCAGTTGCTGTGCCCCTTATAGTTGTGCCCCTGTTGCTGTGCCCCTTGTTGTTGTGCCCCTTGTAGTTGTGCCCCCCAGTTGCTGTGCCCCTTGTAGTTGTGCCCCTTGTAGCTGTGCCCCCCAATTGCTGTGCCCCTTGTAGTTGTGCCCCCCAGTTGCTGTGCCCCTTGTAGTTGTGCCCCCCAGTTGCTGTGCCCCTTGTAGTTTTGCCCCTTTTGCTGTGCCCCTTGTTGTTGTGCCCCCCAGTTGCTGTGCCCCTTATAGTTGTGCCCCTGTTGCTGTGCCCCTTGTTGTTGTGCCCCCCAGTTGCTGTGCCCCTTGTAGTTGTGCCCCTTTTGCTGTGCCCCTTACAGTTGTGCCCGTTGCTGTGCCCCTTATAGTTGTGCCCCTTATAGTTATGCCCCCCAGTTGCTGTGCCCCTTGTTGTTGTGCTACTGTTGCTCTGCCCCCAACACAAACACATAAAAAAAACCCACACACACATAATTACCGCTCCTGCAGCGCTGTCCTCGTCTCTGCTGTACTATGGGAGAGACGTCATGACTCATGACGTCTCTCCCATAGTAGCGCCGCTCAGACACCAGGGGTCAATTATGACCTCTGGTGTCAGTCAGCGGCGCCGGCTGCAGCGGGCGCCCACACAGCCCATGGCGCCTGCTGCAGCCGGGAAGGGGGCTTGCTATTGATTGGACAGCGGATCCAGCACTGGATCCGCTGGGCCAATCACATCTGGGGCACTGACAGGGGCGTGCATTCATCAGGGCTGAATGCACGCCCCTGTCATTGCGGCACCAGTATAGGTGCCGCTTCCCCATTCATTTTCAATGGGCTTTCACAGCCCATTGCTGCACCCCGCCCCCTGCCTGCCCCCCGCTGCCCGGACTTTTAGTGTTAGCAGCGGGAGGCACCTCTCCCGCTGCCTCCCAGCTGTCCCTCACAAGCAGCCACAGGGGGAGAGAATTATTAAAATAATAAAAAAAGATATTTATAACAGACTGTGTTATAAATATCTTCTTTTTATTATTTTAATCATTATGACAGGGGAGATACTGCCTCCCCTGCCTCCCCTGACTGCACGTCCTTGGTGCACATATGTACACACATTTGTTAATATATACAAGTACAAATACATACACACCTGTATATACTCATGCGCGTGCAGGGCCGGCTCCCGACTTACTAGCACCCTGAGCGAGAAATTTTGAAGCGCCCCCTAACTCCTGAGAAAGTGGGCGTGGCCTTGCAAATTTATATTATCAAATTCTAAATATATATTTAATTTTCACACCCCCTCTACACACACACAATTAGCAGCTTATATATAACACCCACAGTAGTGTTCCTTACATATAATGTCCCCAGTATAGTGTAAGATACACAAAACGTTCCAGTAGAGTGCCAGATGTACATACACCCCCAATAGAGCAGTGCCAGATACACATATGCCCCCAGCAGTGCCATGCCAGATACACAAATGCCCCCACAGTGCTGCCAGATACATAAATGTCCCCACAGTGCTGCCAGATACACAAATGTCCCCACAGTGCAACCAGATACATAAATGTCCCCACAGTGCTGCCAGATACATAAATGCCCCCACAGTGCTGCCATATACATAAATGCCCCCACAGTAGATGCCAGATACATACATGCCCCCACAGTGGATGCCAGATACATAAATGCCCCCACAGTGCTGCCAGATACATAAATGCCCCCCCAGTGCTGCCAGGTACATAAATGCTCCCACAGTGGATGCCAGATACATACATGCCCCCACAGTGGATGCCAGATACATAAATGCCCCCACAGTGCTGCCAAATACATAAATGCCCCCCCAGTGCTGCCAGGTACATAAATGCTCCCACAGTGGATGCCAGATATATAAATGCCCCCACAGAGGATGTCAGATACATAAATGCCTCCACAGTGCTGCCAGATACATAAATGTCCCACAGTGCTACCAGATACATAAATGCCCCCACAGTGCTGCCAGATACACATTATATGCCCCCAGCAGTACTGCCAGATACATAAATGCCCCAACAGTGCTGCCAGATACATAAATGCCCCCACAGAGCTGCCAGATACATAAATGCCCCCACAGTGCTACCAGATACATAAATGCCCCCACAGTGCTGCCATATACATAAATACCCCCACAGTGCTGCCAGATACATAAATGCCCCCACACCGGATGCTAGATACAAAAATGCCCCCACAGTGCTGCCAGATACAAAAATGCCCCCCCCCCCCCCCCCCCAGTGCTGCCAGATACATAAATGCCCCCACAGTGGATGCTAGATACAAAAATGCCCCCCCCCCCCCCCCCCCCGAGTGTTGCCAGATACATAAATGCCCCCACAGTGGGGTATATTTACTAAAATTCGTATTTTCCTGTTTGAGGTCAAAGTTCAATCACGAATGACATTGAAAGTGTAAATATGCAACTTTTTTAATTTATTACGACTAATTTACTAAGCTGCCGTATTCTGCATTTTCGGTTTTACCAATGTCGATGTCATTCGTTTTTTTAGGCAGTGTTTTACGTGAGTGACTTGTAAAACACTGCCGACTTTAATACAATGAATCTCGGCCGGATCTGAGAGATCCGTGCTGGGCTTCATTGTGCACCTTGTAAAAAAAAAAAATGTTTAAAATTTTATAAAAAATTGCGTGGGATCCCCCCTCCTAAGCCAAACCAGCCTCGGGCTCTTTGAGCCGATCCTGGTTGCAAAAATATGGGGGAAAAAATGATAGAGGTTCCCCCATATTTAAACAACCAGCACCGGGCTCTGCGCCTGGTCCTGGTTCCAAAAATACGGGGGACAAAAAGTGTAGGGGTCCCCCGTATTTCTGAAACCAGCACCGGGCTCCACTAGCCAGATACATAATGCCACAGCCGGGGGACACATTTATATAGCTCCCGGCGGCCCTGGCATTACATAACCAACTAGTCACCCCTGGCCGGGGTACCCTGGAGGAGTGGGGACCCCTTCAATCAAGGGGTCCCCCCCCTCCTGCCACCCAAGGACCAGGGGTGAAGCCCGAGGCTGTCCCCCCCATCCAAGGGCTGCGGATGGGAGGCTGATAGCCATTGTGTAAAAAAATGAATATTGTTTTTAGTAGCAGTACTACAAGTCCCAGCAAGCCTCCCCCGCAAGCTGGTACTTGGAGAACCACAAGTACCAGCATGCGGAGGAAAACCGGGCCCGCTGGTACCTGTAGTACTACTACTAAAAAAATACCCCAATAAAAACATAAGACACACACCTTGAAAGTATAACTTTAATGCATACATACACACCTCCATATACACATACTTACCTTATGTTCACACGAGGGTCGGTCCTCTTCTCCATGTAGAATCCATGGTGTACCTGTTGAAAAAATTATACTCACAAAATCCAGGGTAGAAGGCTCTTCTTGTAATCCATTTGTAATCCAGGTACTTGTCAAAATAGAAAAACGGACACCCGACCTCGCACTGAAAGGGGCCCCATGTTATCACATGGGACCCCTTTCCCCGAATGCCAGAAACCCCCTCTGACTTATGTCTAAGAGGGTTCCATCAGCCAATCAGGGAGCGCCACATTGTGGCACCCTCCTGATTGGCTGTGTGCTCCTGTACTGTATGACAGGCGGCACACGGCAGTGTTACAATGTAGCGCCTATGCGCTCCATTGTAACCAATGGTGGGAACTTTGTGGTCAGCGGTTGACCGAAAGTAACCTCACCGCTGACCACAAAGTTTCCACCATTGGTTACAATGGAGCGCATAGGCGCTACATTGTAACACTGCCGTGTGCTGCCTGTCATACAGTACAGGAGCACACAGCCAATCAGGAGGGTGCCACAATGTGGCGCTCCCTGATTGGCTGATGGAACCCTCTTAGACATAAGTCAGAGGGGGTTTCTGGCATTCGGGGAAAGGGGTCCCATGTGAAAACATGGGGCCCCTTTCAGTGCGAGGTCGGGTGTCCGTTTTTTTATTTTGACAAGTACCTGGATTACAAATGGATTACAAGAAGAAGAGCCTTCTACCCTGGATTTTGTGAGTATAATTTTTTCAACAGGTACACCATGGATTCTACATGGAGAAGAGGACCGACCCTCGTGTGAACATAGGTAAGTATGTGTATATGGAGGTGTGTATGTATGCATTAAAGTTATACTTTCAAGGTGTGTGTCTTATGTTTTTATTGGGGTATTTTTTTAGTAGTAGTACTACAGGTACCAGCGGGCCCGGTTTTCCTCCGCATGCTGGTACTTGTGGTTCTCCAAGTACCAGCTTGCGGGGGAGGCTTGCTGGGACTTGTAGTACTGCTACTAAAAACAATATTCATTTTTTTACACAATGGCTATCAGCCTCCCATCCGCAGCCCTTGGATGGGGGGGGGGACAGCCTCGGGCTTCACCCCTGGTCCTTGGGTAGCAGGAGGGGGGGACCCCTTGATTGAAGGGGTCCCCACTCCTCCAGGGTACCCCGGCCAGGGGTGACTAGTTGGTTATGTAATGCCAGGGCCGCCGGGAGCTATATAAAAGTGTCCCCCGGCTGTGGCATTATGTATCTGGCTAGTGGAGCCCGGTGCTGGTTTCAGAAATACGGGGTACCCCTACGCTTTTTGTCCCCTGTATTTTTGGAACCAGGACCAGGCGCAGAGCCCGGTGCTGGTTGTTTAAATATGGGGGAACCTCTATCATTTTCCCCCCCATATTTTTGCAACCAGGGCCGGCTCAAAGAGCCCGAGGCTGGTTTTGCTTAGGAGGGGGGACCCCACGCATTTTTTTTTCATGAAAATAACACTTTCCCATCCCCTTCCCACTGATAAACATGCACGGATCTCATGGATCCGTGCATGCCTATCCAAACACGGGATAAAAAAGCAGGTCTGTTTTTTTTTAGCACTTTTTCACGATTTGTATTTCAGCACGGCAGTGTTTGCCTATTGTCGGCAGTGTTTGTGATTTGTACTTTTTAGTAAATGACCGATTTCTACCAAATTGCAGGCGTATTTGACCGATGGTGTATTGATTCGTGATTTTTTCCTACGACTTCCAAAATTTTACGAATGCCCTCATCACTGCCGTGATTTTTGCTTAGTAAATTACTGAGATGACACTTTGAAAAAAAAACGGCATCTCGGTCAAAATCGGGACCTTAGTAAATATACCCCAGTGGATGCTAAATACAAAAATGCCCACCCCCCCAGTGCTGCCAGATACATAAATGCCCTCACAGTGGATGCCAAATACACAAATGCCCCCACAGTGCTGCCAGATACACAAATGCCCCCACAGTGCTGCCAGATACATAATTACCCCCACAGTACTGGCAGATACATAAATGCCCCCACAGTGATGCCAGATGCATAAATGCCCCCACAGTAGATGCCAGATACATACATGCCCCCACAGTGGATGCCAGATACATAAATGCCCCCACAGTGCTGCCAGATACATAAATGCCCCCACAGAGCTGAGAGGTACATAAATGCTCCCACAGTGGATGCCAGATATATAAATGCACCCACAGTGGATGTCAGATACATAACTGCCCCCACAGTGCTGCCAGATACACAAATGCCCCCACAGTGCTGCCAGATATGAAAATGCCCCCACAGTGCTGCCAGATACATAAATGCCCCCACAGTGCTACCAGATACATAAATGCCCCCACAGTGCTCCCAGATACAAAAATGCCCCCACAGTGCTGCCAGATACATAAATGCCCCAACAGTGCTGCCAGATACATAAATGCCCCCACAGTGGATGCCAAATACATAACTGCCCCCACAGTGCTGCCAGATACACAAATGCCCCCACAGTGCTGCCAGATACATTAATGCCCCCCACAGTGGATGCTAGATATAAAAATGCCCCCCCCCCCCAGTGCTGCCAGATACATAAATGTCCCCACAGTGGATGCCAGATACATAAATGTCCCCACAGTGGATGCCAGATACATAAATGCCCCCACTGTGCTGCCAAATACGCAAATGCCCCCACAGTGCTGCCAGATACACAAATGCCCCCACAGTGCTGCGAGATACACAAATGCCCCCACAGTGCTGCAAGATTTATAAATGCCCCCACAGTGATGCCAGATACAAAAATGCCCCTCACAGTGCTACCAGAAACATAAATACCCCCACAGTGCTGCCAGATACAAAAATGCCCTCCACAGCGGATGCTAGATACAAAAATGCCGCCACAGTGCTGCCAGATACATAAATGCCCCCAGAGTGCTGCCAGATACAAAAATGACTCCACAGTGCTGCCAGATACATAAATGCCCCAACAGTGCTGGCAGATACATAAATGCCCCCACAGTGGATGCCAGATACATAACTGCCCCCACAGTGCTGCCAGATACATAAATGCCCCCACAGTGCTGCCAGATATAAAAATGCCCCACAGTGCTGCCAGATACATAAATGCCCCCACAGTGCTACCAGATACATAAATGCCCCCACAGTGATGCCAGATACAAAAATGCCCCCACAGTGCTGCCAGATACATAAATGCCCCAACAGTGGTGCCAGATACATAAATGCCCCCACCGTGGATGCCAGATACATAACTGCTCCCACAGTGCTGCCAGATACACAAATGCCCCCACAGTGCTGCCAGATACATAAATGCCCCCACAGTGCTGCAAGATACATAAATGTCCCCACAGTGCTGCCAGATACATAAATATCCCCACAGTGCTGCCAGATACATAAATGCCCCCACAGTGCTGCCAGATACACAAATGCCCCCAGTGCCAGATATCTGTATCCAAGTGCTGCGAGGAATGGGCGGTGCACAGTGTTCAGAATGCTGAGGTCTTGGAGCTTTGCTCCCGAGACCTCAGCTACATGCAGGCAGCAGGGACAAGATCGAGCTACGGCAGCAGGGACAAGGGACACCCATCCCGCCCTCAACCCCCGGACCGGACTCACCCATGACCCATTGCAATGTCTGCTGCACTGCGCTCCGGCTGCTCTCCGGCGCCGGTCATCTCAAATATGGCGCCGGTCCTTGAGCCAATCAGAGCTCGCAGCCCGGCAGCCAATCAGGAGCCACTGCTGCCGGTCCGCGAGCTCTGATTGGCTGATGGCCAGCACCATTTTTTAAATGGGCAGCCGCCCTTAAATAGCCGGCGCCCTGTTCGGCCGCTCCAGTCGAACATGCCTGGAGCCGGCCCTGTGTGCGTGCACAGCGCTGTATCTAGGTGTGTGCTAGTGGTGCCTTGCACACAGTGCAGATGCGCTGGAGGTGCAGGACCACTAGCAACACCTACCAAGCCGCTGCTATCACCGCCGCCGCTCTGAGGTGTCCTGGCCGCGACTCCCTGTCACCGGCCAGCCCCCAGTTGCATTGCCCAGCTACCGCTCACATAGGTAGCCAGGCAGCGCTACAGCTCCCCCTCTGCTCCTCCCGTGTGCTGGGAGAGATGACGTCTCTCCCAGCCCGTCCCCAGCCCATTCACAATGCCTGCTCTGCCAAGAGCGCAGCGCAGGAAGACGGAAGAGGTGTGGAGAGGAAAGGCGCACGATGGTGGTGAGTATAACACTCTCTCTCGACTGCCTGCAGTAATGTGTAAAAAAGGGGGACTGCCTGCTGTAATTTGTAAAAAGGGGGGCTGCCTGCCGTAATGTGTAAAAAGGGGGACTGCCTGACGTAATGTGTAAAAAGTGGGACTGTCTGCAGTAATGTGTAAAAAAGGGGGACTGCCTGCCGTAATGTGTAAAAAGGGGGGACTGCCTGCCGTAATGTGTAAAAAGGGGGGACTGCCTGCCGTAATGTGTAAAAAGGGGGACTGCCTGCAGTAATGTGTAATAAAGGGGGACTGCCTGCCGTAATGTGTAAAAAGGGGGGACTGCCTGCCGTAATGTGTAAAAAAGGGGGACTGTCTACAGTAATGTGTAAAAATGGGGGACTGCCTGCAGTAATGTGTAAAAAAGGGGGACTGCCTGCAGTATTGTGTAAAAAAGGGGGACTGCCTGCAGTATTGTGCAAAAAAGGGGGACTGCCTGAAGTATTGTGCAAAAAAGGGGGACTGCCTGCCGTAATGTGTAAAAAGGTGTACTGCCTGCCGTAATGTATAAAAAGGGGACGCTGTCTGCCGTAATGTGTAAAAAGGGGGACGCTGTCTGCCGTAATGTGTAAAAAGGGGGACGCTGTCTGCCGTAATGTTTAAAAAGGGGACGCTGTCTGCCGTAATGTGTAAAAAGGGGGACGCTGTCTGACGTAATGTATAAAAAGGGGGATGCTGTCTGTCGTAATGTGTAAAAAGGCACGCCGTCTGCCGTAATGTGTAAAAAGGGGCTCTACCTGGTGTAGTGGCGCTATTGTGCAGCGTAATTTGAATAATGGAGAGGAGACTACTATACACCATAGTATGAATTGGCATTCTTTTGTGGCCACGCCCCTTCCCCATGAAGCCACATCCCTATATATTTTGCACGCGCCTGCGGTGCGCACTGCTCCTGTCTTGCGTAGGGGGGGGGCGCCAATGCCGTTTCTTGTACACAGTGCTAAAATACCTAGTTACGGCACTGCACGTGCATATACAGTAAGGTGAGGCAATGTTCAGGTGCATGTTACTACATTATATTATGTAAAACATGTATGTTACTTAGTAGTCAGGTGAAGTGATAAAAATTAATATAGACATGTGTGTAAAGTATCACTGACCTGGTTTGGGAGTGTTGTGGACTTGGGGTTTCTTCCGATGACCAGGAAGTGGAACCGCAACTGGGCCGCAGCAGAGATGGCCGAATGTAGTTTTTTTTCATGCAGGATTTGGATGACAGGCAGGAGACACGTGTGGATGCGAAAGGTCTCCTGAAAGACCAGACTTGAAAAGGCGCTGATTAATTTGGTGAAGAATACCGTGAGCTCACCGAGAGCGATACTGAGGAGCTGGGAGGCACTGAGGTGCTCGGAGACACTGAGGTACTTGGAGGCACAGAGGTGCGTGGAGACGCTGAGGTGCTTGGAGGCACTGAGGTGCGTGGAGACGCTGAGGTGCTTGGAGGCACTGAGGTGCGTGGAGACGCTGAGGTGCCTGGAGGCACTGAGGTGCGTGGAGAGGCTGAGGTGCTTGGAGATGCTGAGATGCTTGGAGGCACGGAGGTGCGTGGAGACGCTGAGGTGCTTGGAGGCACGGAGGTGCGTGGAGACGCTGAGGTGCTTGGAGGCACTGAGGTGCGTGGAGACGCTGAGGTGCTTGGAGGCACTGAGGTGCTTGGAGGCACTGAGGTGCGTGGAGATGCTGAGGTGCTTGGAGGCACTGAGGTGCGTGGAGACGCTGAGGTGCTTGGAGGCACTAAGGTGCATGGAGACGCGGAGGTGCTTGGAGGCACTGAGGTGCGTGGAGACGCTGAGGTGCTTGGAGGCATGGAGGTGCGTGGAGACGCTGAGGTGCTTGGAGGCACGGAGAGTCACAGCAATACAGGAGCACTGGAGATCACAACTTCTAAGTAGAAAAGATGATACTCAGGCGCCAGAGCTCAGCCCGGCGTCTGAATTTGAACTTCCCGCCAGTACCTGATTGGTGGGAAGTGTTGATGACGTCACCCACACCTTCAGTGGACGCCGGGCGTACCCGCGACGTCCACACTCACGATCGCGGGACGGAGCGCCGGAAGCTGGAGACCGCCAGCGAGGACGGCCGCACGGAGACCCAGCATGCCCGGAGGGGTAAGTACGGCGGCCGCGGCATGACAGTACCCCCTCCTCTAGGAGTGGCCCCTGGACACTTCCCTGGCTTCGTAGGGTGTCTAGAATGGAAAATCCAGATTAGTCGAGGAGCTGAAACCTCAGAAGCTTTTATCCAACTTCTCTCCTCAGGACCATAACATTTCCACTCTACCAGATATTGCAGGTTCTTATGATGATAACGAGAGTCCAGAATAGTTTTGATCTCAAAGTCTGTACCGGTTTCAGTTTCTACTGAGGTGGGGCTAGAAGACTTTGAATGAAAACGATTAAGGACGAGAGGACAAAGAAGAGAAACATGGAAGGCATTTGGTATGCGTAGATGAGAAGGTAAACCCAACTTGCAGACCACAGGATTCAGAACTTGTAGCACAGGATAAGGACCGATGAACCTTGGAGCAAACTTCAAAGTGGGTACCTTTAACCGGAGATTACGTGTGGATAGCCATACCCTATCACCAACCTTGTATTGAGGAGCGGCTCGCCGTTTCTTGTCCGCGAAGTTCTTGTATCGGACAGAAACCTTTTTAAGACTAGCATGAACCTTACTCCAAATTTGTCTAAAGTGTGATAAAGTGGAAGTCACAGCTGGAACCTCTTCTGTCGGAAGGATTGGCAATTCCGGAACTCGTGGGTGGAACCCATAGTTGATGAAGAACGGAGATTCGCCAGTGGAAGAATGAAATGAATGGTTATGGGCAAACTCCGCCCAAGGTAACAACTCCACCCAGTTGTCCTGTGAAGGGGAGAGATAAAGGCGGAGGAAAGTCTCCAAATCTTGGTTGACTCGTTCCGTTTGACCATTCGTTTGGGGATGATAGGCAGACGAAAATTTAAGTTTAATTTGTAAGGCTGAGCAGAGGGCTCTCCAGAACCTTGCAGTAAACTGTACCCCTCGATCAGAGACTATTTCTTGAGGTAAACCGTGCAACTGAAAGTGTTCCTGGATGAATAATAGAGCCAATTTGGGAGCTGTCGGCAGACCCGTCAATGGAATGAAGTGCGCCATCTTAGAAAAACGGTCGACAATCACCCAGACGGTATTGTAACCTTTGGAACAGGGCAACTCGGTAATGAAGTTCATGGAAATATGAGTCCAGGGTTTCAAAGGAATGGACAGAGGACGAAGCAACCCGGCAGGAGGCAGACGAGGAAATTTATGCTGTGTACACTGTGGGCAAGAGTTAACGTAATCCTGTACATCCTTCCTCATGGTGTCCCACCAGTAAGATTTTTGCAGAAACTTGAACATCTTCTGGACACCAGGATGACCGGAGAACTTGGAGTTATGAGCCCACTGCAGTATTTTCGGCCAGAATTTAGTTGGTACAGACATCCTTCCAGGGGGAGGACCCGGAGTAGTGGAAGCAGCGGAAACAGAAATTGGATTCAGAATTAAACTCCGCTCAAAAGAATTATGTTCATCTGTGGGAGTTTGTGAATGAGAAAGCGCATCCGCTTTAGTATTGAAAGTCCCGGCCCGGTACTTGATAACAAAAGAAAATCGAGTGAAGAAAAGCGCCCATCTAGCTTGACGAGGATTCAAACACTGTGCGGTTTTGATGTACAACAAATTTTTGTGATCGGTGTAGATAGTAATTACATGTTTGGCCCCTTCTAAAAGATACCTCCACTCCTCCAAAGCGGATTTTATTGCTAAAAGTTCCTGATCACCAATAGAATAATTCCGTTCGGCCGGAGAGAATTTACGAGAGTGGAAGCCACACGGATGCAATTTCTTATCTGAGGAGTACTGGGAGAGAACGGCTCCGACTCCGACCGAGGACGCATCAACTTCCAGGAAAAAAGGTACTTTGAAATTTGGTTGTTGGAGGACCGGGGCTGACATAAAAGCTGATTTTAAATAGGTGAAAGCTTCCATGGCCTTGGGAGACCACAAACCCGGGTTAGAGCCCTTTCTGGTCAAGGCGGTAATGGGTGCGACTATGGTGGAGAAACCCCTAATGAATTTCCTGTAATAATCCGCAAAGCCCAGGAATCTTTGTATTGCTTTCAAAGAGAGGGGCTGAGTCCAGTCACGAATGGCAGAAAGTTTCTCCGGGTCCATGCGAAGCTCCTTCCCCGAGATGATATAACCGAGGAATGGAATTTGTTACTTCGAAGGTACATTTGGAGATCTTAGCATAGAGATGATTCTTTCGTAAACGGTGGAGCACCTCTTTGACCTGTGTCCTGTGTTCAGTAAGATCTTTGGAAAAAATCAGTATGTCATCTAAATATACCACAACACTTCGATATAACATGTCTCGAAAGATCTCGTTGACGAATCCTTGAAAGACTGCGGGGGCATTACTAAGGCCGAACGGCATCACCAGATATTCGTAATGCCCATCCCTCATATTGAAGGCTGTCTTCCATTCATCCCCTTCTCGGATACGTATAAGATTATAGGCTCCCCTCAAATCGAGCTTGGAGAAAACGTGGGCGCCACGAACCCTATCAAATAACTCTGTAATTAGTGGCAAGGGGTATTTATTTTTGACGGTGATATCGTTTAGGCCGCAGTAATCGATACATGGTCTTAACCCCCCGTCCTCCTTCTTCACAAAAAAGAAACCTGCTCCAGCCGGGGAGGTAGAGGGGCGAATTAATCCCTTGAGAAGATTGGACTTAATATAGTCCGACATGGCTTGAGTCTCGGGAAGTGACAAAGGATATTTACAGTCCCAAGGCCTATGGGGTGGTAACTGGTCAGCCGCATGTTCCGAAACCACATCCTTGTACTCTTGATACGCCTCCGGAATAAACTCTTCATTTGACTTAGAAGAGACACAGAGCGGACAGACAGGAGTGAGACGGTTAGCGTGACAAAAAGAACTCCAAGACAGAATTTGTGAAGACTTCCAGTCGACGTGGGGATTATGGGTTTTGAGCCAAGGCAACCCGAGGACAAGGTCGTGAGGCATCTCCGGAATCACTAGGAGTTCTAGATGTTCTTGATGTAGTGCTCCGACCTGCAGCCTAACGGGCTCTGTGCGATATGTAATGAGGCCATTGGATATTCTGGTTCCATTAATAGCAGTCAAAGAAATAGGACGTTTGATAGACCGCAACTTTAAATCCAGACCTTGGGCACAGGAGAAAGAAACGAAATTCCCAGCAGCCCCAGAGTCCAATAGGGCATTAAAAGATTTGGCAACTGACTTGGAGGTCAAAGACACGGAAAGTAAGCAATCCAAAGTCGGAGAAGATTTGGACGTGACTCCCAACTTGACTCCTCCGGAACAATCTAGGCCTGCCCGTTTCCCAGACGGGATTTACAAAACTTGAGGAAATGATCTGCGGCTCCACAGTAAAGGCACTGAGGTGCTTGAAAGCACTGAGGTGCATAGAGACGCTGAGGTGCTTGGAGGCACTGAGGTGCGTGGAGATGCTGAGGTGCTTGGAGGCACTGAGGTGCGTGGAGACGCTGAGGTGCTTGGAGGCACTGAGGTGCATGGAGACGCTGAGGTGCTTGGAGGCACTGCGGCGCGTGGAGACGCCGAGGTGCTTGGAGGCGCTGAGGTGCGTGGAGACGCTGAGGTGCTTGGAGGCACTGAGGTGCGTGGAGACGCTGAGGTGCTTGGAGGCACGGAGGTGCGTGGAGACGCTGAGGTGCTTGGAGGCACGGAGAGCCACAGCAATACAGGAGCACTGGAGATCACAAAAGATGATACTCATGCGCCGGAGCTCAGCCCGGCGTCTGAATTTGAACTTCCCGCCAGTACCCGCGACGTCCACACTCACGATCGCGGGACGGAGCGCCGGGAGCCAGAGACTGCCAGCGAGGACGGCCGCACGGAGACCCAGCGTGCCCGGAGGGGTAAGTACGGCGGCGGCGGCGGCATGACATAAAGTAATTTCATTTAAAAGAGGAGAGGGAGAAATAGGTGGTTATTGGTAGATGACAAATCAAGGATAAAGATAGGTATATGTACAAATACACATATACACACACACACACACACACGCGCACACACACACACACACACACACACACACACTCGTGTACGTGCATTAACGTGTATGTGCACCCATGGATAAAAAAAGGAGGTGGGGGAAAGGGGAGAACAGGATTTAAGAAATCTTATTACCTGGAAAGATTGGTTACATTGCAAAAACTATATCTAAAAAGTGTGATAAATTATTTGAATGAGGAGAGAAGGAGAAGGATAAAATGAGGAAAAGAAAAGAGATGTGACCATCTTCTATAATGTTATCAAAAGTGATGCAAGTGTAGCTCCTAGTATGATAAGCCTAGAATAAGATATGATACAAGAAAGGAAGAGAGAAGACTGGGATAAGTGAAAGAAATAGTGGCAAATATTTTTTTTAGCAATTGGTCAATACCATGTGCACTGCAGGGGAGGCAGATATAACATGTGCAGAAAGAGTAAGATTTGGGTGGGTTTTTTTTTGTTTCTGTGCAGGGTAAATACTGGCTGCTTTATTTTTACACTGCAAATTAGATTGCAGATTGAACACACCCCATCCAAATCTAACTCTCTTTGCACATGTTATATCTGCCTCCCCTGCAGTGCTCATGGTTTTGCCCAATTGCTAACAAAAATCCTGTTGCGATCAACTTGGAATTACCCCCATTGGCCGATCCGCCGCCGAGCTGCCCAACGGTGGATACAGCCGACGGGCGACCCGGCGGCGCGGGGGAAGGGGGGGTGGCAGTGACGGGGGGAGTGAAGTTACTTCACTCTACCCCGTCACACGGCTCCATAGAACTGCAGGCAAATATGGATGAGATCGTCCATATTGGCCTGCATGCACAGCCGACGGGGCACCAGCTATGAACGAGCACGGGGCCGTGCATCATTCATCGCTGGTGCCTCCACACAACACGATATGAACGTTATATCGTTCATTAATGACCGAGATCGTTTATATCGTGCAGTGATGTCGGCCAGTGTGTAGGGCCTTTAAGTCATCTTCTAAACAGGCCACTACCTCCTCCCAATCTACTGCTATTCCAGACACATCCTCTGACGTGGACGGAGCGTATACTGAACCCACAGACACTGACACAGATGTTTCTGATGGGGAAGGAAAGTGGATGTCCCGGATTTGATTGAGGCTATCAGACTCATTCTTCAGGTGGCTGATGATTCTGAGCCTGAGTCTGTCTCCAAGAAACCACAATAGGTTTAGTCGTAAAAAGGTGGTTAAACAAGTTTTACCCCATTCTGATCACCTGGCTGACGTACGTCAGGATTCCTGGGAAAATCCGGGAACAAAATTTACACCGAATATGAGACTGTTGGCTCGCTATCCTCTCTCTGCGGAGGTATGTAATAATTGGGAAACCCCTCCGCCTGTAGATTCTCATGTGGCACGTATGGTTGTTTCCTCTGCTCTGCCAGTAACAACCGTCACCTCTCTAAAGGAACTGATGGATTGACGTGTGGAGGGCTGTTTAAAAGCGATTTATACCCTAACGGGGGCTGTGCATAGGTCAACAATTGCAGCGACTTGGGCTGCTGAAGTTGTTGAGGCATGGGCTCAGGAACTTGAGGCGGAACTGCCTTCCAATGCATCTGCGCATGCTCGACAATGTCTCTCGTATATTGCCACAGCTTCTCTATACCTTAAGGAGTTGGCCTCTGATGCCGGGGAGCTCACGGCCAATGCTGATACTACGTCCGTCTTAGCCAGACGTATCCTTTGGTTGAGATCGTGGTCGGTGGATATGGATTCAAAGAAAACCCTGGAGGTGCTTCCTTTCAAGGGAGACATTCTCTTTGGAGAAGACCTCAATACGATTGTGGCTGATCTGGCTACTGCTAAAACAGCTTGCCTACCTAGTACGGCTCCTTCAACGCAGAAGGCTAAAAGTACTTTCCCTCTGCCCTTTCATACCCCAGGTAAAGCAAAAGGTCAGGCGTACCCAAAGCAAGCTCATGCTTCCAGACCTGACAAGCCCAGACCGAAGCGTGCCTGGGCCGCCTGTCAGCCAGCTCCTAAAATGGACAAGCCTGCCGCATGACAGGGCGGGCCTCCCTCTGGGGGATCCCAAGGTGGGGGGTCAACTTCTAGGTTTTGCCCAGGAATGGTTGAAGACCACTTCAGATACCTGGGCGAGGGAAGTCGTTGCTCGAGGTTACGCCATACCCTTCAAGAATCGTCCCCCGAAGCGGTTTTGCCTGACAGATGTGCCTCTGGATCTGGCAAAAGCAAACATGTTGCACTTGGTGGTGCATTCCCTCCTGACCACAGGAGTGGTAGTACAGGTGCCTCTGGCTCAGAGAGGCAAGGGGTACTATTCACCGCTGTTTCTAGTCCCGAAGCCGAACGGGTCCTCGCGGCCCAGTCTCAATCTGAAGTTCTTGAACAAGCATGTGCAGGTCTCCAAGTTTTGTATGGAAACTCTGCACTCTATTGTTCTGGATATGGAGCCTGGGGACTATATGGTCACCCTGGACATACAGGATGCATACCTGCATATTCCTATTGCGGTATCATCAACAGTACCTGCGGTTTGCGGTGGGAAACCTTCATTACCAATTTCGGGCGTTACCCTTTGGTTTGACAACGGCTCCCTGAGATTTCACCAAAGTAATGGCGGTCATGACGGCTATGCTCCACCGTCAAGGGATCAGGATCCTACCGTACTTGGACGATTTGTTGATCCTGGCAAATTCCCCAAAACTTCTCCTGTGTCATTTCGATCTGACGGTCCAGTGCATGAAAGCCCATGGGTGGCTGATCAACTGGAAGAAATCCTACCTGGTTCCTGCTTGGAGCATGTTACACCTGGGAGCGTTATTGGACACTCACAACCAACGGATGTCCCTGTCTTAGGAGAAAGTCCTGAAGTTTCAGGACAGGATTCAATGCTTCCTATCTCGTCCGCAAGTGTCGATACATTCGGCAATGCAAGTGCTGGGACTCATGGTGTCGGTTTTCGACATGATGGAGTATGCTCAGTTCCACTCTCGCCCTCTGCAGAAGTTAATTCTGGCCAAGTGGAGATCTCCTTGTCTCCGGAGGTCTGCCTGTCACTGAGCTGGTGGCTGCAGGACCAACAATTGAGCAGGGGCTGTCCCTTCTGGATATCCGACTGGGGCCTTCTGACGACGGATGCCAGTATGAGAGGTTGGGGCACGGTGTTGGAACACCACTCTCTTCAAGGTCGGTGGACCACGGAGGAGCCCCTACTCCCGATCAATATTCTGGAACTGCGGGCAGTGTTCAATGCGTTGACAATGGCCCGGCATCTAATTCAGAACAGGCCTGTTCAAGTACAGTCGGACAACGCCACCACGGTGGCATATATCAATCATCAAGGTGGCACACGAAGCCGCATAGCAATGAGGGAAGTATCACGGATTCTTAAGTGGGCAGAACGCCATCTGCCGGCCATATCCGCAGTGTTCATTCCGGGAGTCCTGAACTGGGAAGCGGACTATCTCAGTCATCAGGACGTACACGCGGATGGAGTGGAGCCTCCATCCGGAGGTGTTTCAACTTCTCGTGGGCACGTGGGGCCTTCCAGAGGTGGATCTGATGGCATCTCAACACAATCACAAGGTTCTGGTCTTCGGAGCAAGGACAAGGGTACCTCAAGCTGCGTTCATGGATGCTCTGGCAATTCCATGGAACTTTCAGCTTCCGTACGTGTTCGTTCCAGTGTCACTCCTGCCCACAGTAATTCGGAAGTTCAAGCAAGAAGAAGGAAACCTTCTGGTCGCTCCAGCGTGGCCCAGAAGGCACTGTTTCTCCGATCTACTGGGTCTCTCGTGGGATCGTCCCCTTCTACTTCCACAACGACCAGACCTCCTTGTTCAGGGCCCTTGTGTTTACCAGGATTTGGTCCATCTGGCTTTGACGGCATGGCCCTTGAGGCTTCCGTCCTGAGGGACAAGGGTTTTTCTGAGACGGTTGTTCAAACTATGCTGAAGGCCCGTAAGCTGGCTTCTGCTCGGCTCTACCATAGGGTCTGGAATGCTTACGTTACTTGGTGTGCTTCTCACAATCATGACGTTTTTGAGTTTAGTACGGCCAAACTATTGGCCTTTCTACAACAGGGCCTAAACTTAGGCTTGCGTCTGGCCTCCCTCAAGGTTCACATTTCTGCCCTGTCGGTTATGTTTCAGAGAAAAATTGCCACACTGCCTTATATCCATAAGTTCACTCAGGGTGTGTTGAGGATTCAGCCTCCTTATGTGCTGCCTGTGGCCCCTTGGGACTTGTCGGTGGTTTTGGAGGCCTTGCAAGTGTCTCCTTTTGAACCTCTTGCCTCTGCTGACCTTAAGTGGCTTTCCCTTAAGGTTCTATTCCTGCTAGCTATTGCTTCAGCTAGAAGGGTCTCGGACTTGGGTGCCTTATCCTGTAAGTCTCCCTATTTGATTTTTCACCGTGAGCGGGCGGTTCTTAGAACGCGGCCAGGTTATTTGCCTAAGGTGGTGTCTTCTTTCCACCTTAACCAGGAGATTGTGGTTCTTTAATTCTCCTGAACGGTCTTTGGATGTGGTACGGGCTCTCTATATCTATGTGAAGAGAACTTCCTCCGTTTGGAAATCTGATTCTCTGTTTGTTTTGCTTGGTTTTCACAAACCTGCTTCCAAGCAGACTCTGGCCAGATGGAGTAGAATGGTGATTGCACATGCTTATGTGCGGGCTGGTTGTCCAGCTCCTGCTACCATTAAGGCCCATTCTACTCGGTCGGTTGAACCTTCTTGGGCGGCCCACCGTGGTGCGGCCCTTGGACAATTGTGCAAGGCAGCTACGTGGTCCTCAGGGAACACGTTTATAAGGTTCTATGACTTCGATACTTCCGCTTCCCAGGATGCTTCCTTTGGACGCCGGGTTCTTGTGCCGCTACAGTGCATCCCCTCCCATAAGGACCTTGCTTTAGGACATCCCCAATGTTAATCCTTGTGGAGCCCAGTGTACCCCGCAGTAGAAAACGAGATTTATGGTAAGAACTTACCATTATATATATATTGGTAGATGCTCAATTAGCTTAGTGATATCATTCAGGTGCTCGAAAGGGAGGGGTATTTCTAAGCAAGAAAAAAAGGCATTTGTTTCCCCCAGCACCCTGAATGATAACCGTAACCAGATATAAATTCCACATGATAATAGAATTCAGAGATCTTCGTTACACATATTTGCGCAAATATGTGAATAAGACCCAAAGCTGCATCAAGGCGTCTCTGTATATTTGGGGTCCCTAGCGCTAAATCTAGGTGCAGGGTGTGGCACCCCAAAACACCAGCATAAGCCAGAAAGCCCAGCGTAGCATACCAGTGAAAAAACTATGGTGTTAATAAATCAGTATTTAGGAAGCCGAAGCTATAGAGAAAGTGATACAAAAATTAAATGCTATTAAAATAGAGAAATAGTGTTAAAAAATTAATAAGTGAAAAGGGTTAATAGAATGTAAAGGTATGCCACACTAAGGCCATCCAGCTCAGCCAGTCCAGAGGCACCACACCTCACACCTCCATTACCCCAATCTGGGTCTAAGATTAACCAGCAAGGAGCCACATGATAATGGCTCCTTACTACAATATGTCTAAGCTAAGAGCTACCTACCTTGGATCAACCCTATAATGCTCCATGTGGCATGTCAGGGCCTGCACCTCCTCCTAATGCAGGAACTTCTCTGCCTCTGCCTTTGGGGCTTATTCACACATTTGCGCAAATATGTGTAACGAAGATCTCTGAATTCTATTATCATGTGGAATTTATATCTGGTTACGGTTATCATTCAGGGTGCTGGGGGAAACAAATGCCTTTTTTTCTTGCTTAGAAATACCCCTCTCTTTCGAGCACCTGAATGATATAACTAAGCTAATTGAGCATCTACCAATATATATGTTTGCTGTGAGAGGCAAAGAGGTTCCTGCATTAGGAGGAGGTGCAGGCCCTGACATGCCACATGGAGCATTATGGGGTTGCTCCAAGGTAGGTAGCTCTTAGCTTAGACATATTGTAGTAAGGAGCCATTATCATGTGGCTCCTTGCTGGTTAATCTTAGACCCAGATTGGGGTAATGGAGGTGTGAGGTGTGGTGCATCTGGACTGGCTGAGCTGGATGGCCTTAGTGTGGCATACCTTTACATTCTATTAACACTTTTCACTTATTAATTTTTTAACACTATTTCTCTATTTTAATTGCATTTCATTTTTGTATCACTTTCTCTATAGCTTCGGCTTGCTAAATAATAATTTATTAACACTATAGTTTTTTCACTGGTATGCTACGCTGGGCTTTCTGGCTTATGCTGGTGTTTTGGGGTGCCACACCCTGCACCTAGATATAGAGCTAGGGACCCCAAATATACATAGACGCCTTGATGCGGCTTTGGGGCTTATTCACACATTTGCGCAAATATGTGTAACGAAGATCTCTGAATTCTATTATCATGTGGAATTTATATCTGGTTACGGTTATCATTCAGGGTGCTGGGGGAAACAAAGAACTTAACATTGTTAAATCTCTTTCTGCGTGGTACACTGGGCTCCAAAAGTGCCCACCCTGACTCACTTAGCCTCTTTGGGTTGGTATTGGTGTAACCCCCTTGTCCGCGGGTGTGCTAGACGATCTTGATCCCCAGCTGACAGTACTCCATTACCTTGTTGCTGCCAGCACCCCGTGACAGAGAGGCAAGCGTTAAACAGTTCCCTGGCTATGCAGACACAGACTGACATGTAACGTGTACAACACAATTTTAGTTATATGGCAAAATTAACAAGATTTTAAATAAACAGTTCTGTACACTGTGCGTGAACACTTCTGAAGAGTATGATACAGAGATAGGTAAAAAAACGTTAAAGGGGAAAGCCGACTGGCATTGGCTTCAATACTAAAGTCTCAGCTGCCCTGTGTCAGCAACACAAGTGACAGGTAAGCAGGAAACAGGTGCACCATTGGAGCAGGCTGGTTATGGCTTGTAAACTAAAGTCTCAGGTGACTAGCGTCAGTGATACCAGTGGCAGGTAAGCAGGAAAACAGGTGCACAGTGAAACAGGCTGACTATGGCTTCTATACTATAGTCACAGGTAACCAGCGGTAGCTTTAATAAGTGGCAGGTAAGCAGGAAAACAGGTGCACAGTTAAACAGGCTGGCTATGGCTTCTTTACTATAGTCACAGGTAACCAGCGGTAGCTTTAAAAAGTGGCAGGTAAGCAGGAAAACAGGGGCACAGTGAAACAGGCTGGCTATGGCTTCTGTACTATAGTCGCAGGTAACCAGCGGTAGCTTTAATAAGTGGCAGGTAAGCAGGAAAACAGGTGCACAGTGAAACAGGCTGGCTATGGCTTCTCAACTATAGTCACAGGTAACCAGCGGTAGCTTTAATGTGTGGCAGGTAAGCAGGAAAACATGTGCACAGTTAAACAGGCTGGCTATGGCTTCTTTACTATAGTCACAGGTAACCAGCGGTAGCTTTAATGCGTGGCAGGTAAGCAGGAAACAGGTGCACAGTGAGACTATAGTCACAGGTAACCAGCGGTAGCTTTAATAAGTAGCAGGTAAGCAGGAAACAGGTGCACAGTGAAACAGTACCAATATACAGATAGAGTGCGCTGTCAACGGCAGCCTGTACAGGGAAGGTCAGTTCCCTCAAATATATATATAGAAGAAAAAGAAAATGTACTGGCGCCGGCTGGAATTCAATAACAAAATATATATATATATATATATATATATATATATAATATAAAATATATTTTTAATAATTCAATTAAGAGATTCAGCTTGTCTCTCAAAGATAAAACAACTACATTAAAAAATGAATGAAGTGAATCACATAAATGAAATGGACGCTGTAGGAGATCACAGAGTATTAACCCTTTCAATTCAAATGTCCACAGTTCCTGGCTAGGACACTAATCCACATTTGCCCACAAGTTGTTTTGTATGAAACTTTTTACCAGACTTGCTTCCGGATAAGGTCCCCTAGGAATCCCAAGCAAATGGAGTCCAGATGGCAATTGGGGATAAGTCCGGGTCTGTTGGAAAACTTGTGTCGGAATTTGATCCAGTGGATGCTGATAAGTCCAGATAGCGCCAGGAAGTGGATAGGGTGCTGGTACCTGTGGTCCTACACGGAAAGCTCAACGCGTTTCGCTGGTCTAGTGGGTGCCAGCTTCCTCAGGAGCATGATTCCAGTGTCCAATTTGTAGACTATATATACCATTACTCATTCGAAATTAATTGAGAACACCTGTTAGCCCTGCTAACACATTAAAATTCATTGCACAAACCTAGTGTTTAGCCATAGCAGAAGGCAATCTATATTGAACCAATATTGATAGAATTCATTATTTACAAAAACGAGTTCCCCAAATAGCTTAAAAGTTTATATTCATTTTACATAATTTGTGTCATGTGATCACCCCCGATCACATGACACTGCATGTCCAATAATATCAGTGTTAGAATAGTTTCTAATATAATTGCACGCCGGACCACGTGACCCGCTCCGATCACGTGGTCTTGCCGACGCGTCATGCGTCTCACTGAACGCGAGACCGTCTCGTTCTGCATCCCTACTTGTGCAGTGTGTTTCCGCCCGGGACCACGTGATTGTCTCCGATCACGTGTGTCACGATCCGGGTATCTGGACGCCATTTCTTACCCATCAGATGCCTCCTAAGGCTGGCTCAGCGCTCCAGGACCGGATCCCAACTGTTATCCTGATGTGTACATTTCTGTATCCTCTCCTGTCACTCTGGGACGCTGTCACAGTAAACGCCATATTACACCTGGCATGGCGTCTCCCGCGGCCTCCGCCGCCGTCCCTGAACTTCTGCATGCAGAGTGTCTGAGTGGCGATTACGTCAGCCGCGGCCTCCGCTGTGTCCGCGTGGTTGGATGTGCATTTGTCAGCCTGGCGCCTCCTGTCTCCGGTGGCCGGCGCCGCCATTGCTGTTTTCATTGCCACATGGATTACAAACCAAACTTCCCTCCAAGTGTCTGCATGGGCGCAGCCATCTTGGATTCTGTCAGCTGATCATTTACTCCAATCTGTTGTCAGTATTGTTAATCTGCATAATTGCCTAGCCAATCCCTTCCTTGCTGCAGGTATAAGTAATCTGTGCCTGAGCAAGGAAGGCGTCAGTGCTTTGGTTGTCAAACCTAGTTCCTGTTTGTCTCTCTCCTGTGATTGTCTTCCAGGTTCCAGCTCCTGTCTCAAGACTTCCACCATAGAGACCCGCACCAGCATTCCACCTGCGGTGTAGCCTGACTCTCCGATCCATTTTGGATTCATCTGTTTCCAGCTACAACATTACCTGCTTCCAGCCCAGCTTCCAGCAGAGTACAGCTTCTCTTAAAGGGCCGGTGTCCTTTCTACAGTTTACCACTCTCCACCGGTATTATTATTTCTCCGCTCTCAAGCTCTACATTTCAGCTCATATTTCATCGCTCCCAAGTTCATTTATTATTTAACTGGTTCCAGCCAGTATCCACTCCGTGCTAACAACAGTCTGGTTCCAGCCAGTATCCACAGCAGCCGTTTTATCTACAGCAGCCCAGCTTTTCCTGGAACACCAGCTGGTACAATCCTGGGTTATCTCCATTGCTACAGTCGGGCCTGGTAAGGACTTTCCATCTAGAAGATTATTAGAACTATCTCACACTACCAGTGCCCTGTGGCTCCTGCCACTCTGTAGTACCAAGGAACTGTATTTATTCTTTGCTGACTTTTATGTTTTCTTTTACTGCTGCTGTGTTGCGGAGTTGTCATAATAAACATCATTGACTTTTATCCAAGTTGTCGTGGTCACGCCTTCGGGCATACTTACATGTCCTTCGGGTTACTTACATGTCCAGGGGTCTGATACAACCTCCCAGGTTCCGGTACATCTCAGCCCCTACAACTGAGGCTGCCTCCCGTCAGCTCAGGCCCTCAGTTGTGACAGTAAGCACTGACCTAATGAATCCAGCCGGAGACCAGGATCAAGCGGCCAGGCCGATGCAAGAACTGGCAGCCCGACTAGAACATCAGGAGGCTGCACAGGGCCACATCATCCGCTGTCTCCAGGATCTCTCTACTCGGCTGGATGGGATTCAGACAACTCTCCGTGGATCAGGCGCTTCTGGTGCGTCAACCACAGTGACTCCAGTTATAACCCCACCCACCTTACCCATTTCTGCTCCACGTCTTCATCTTCCAACGCCAGCAAAATTTGACGGATCTCCAAGATTCTGCAGGGGATTTCTCAACCAGTGTGAGATTCAGTTTGAGCTACAACCTGGCAATTTTCCTAGTGACCGTACAAAAATTGCCTACATTATTTCTCTTCTCAGTGGCTCAGCCCTTGATTGGGCATCACCGTTATGGGAGAGGTCCGACACCCTGCTATCTTCTTACACTGCATTCGTCTCAACATTCAGGCGCATCTTCGACGAGCCAGGCCGGGTAACCTCAGCTTCATCCGAGATTCTCCGTTTACGCCAGGGGTCATGTACTGTAGGACAATATCTGATACAGTTCCAGATCCTGGCATCCGAACTGGCATGGAACGACGAGGCCCTGTATGCTGCATTCTGGCATGGCTTATCTGAGCGTATTAAAGATGAGTTAGCTACCAGAGACTTACCCTCTAAGTTAGATGAGCTAATCTCACTCTGCACGAAAGTTGATTTACGTTTCAGAGAGAGAGCAACTGAGCGTGGAAGATCATCTGCTCCAAAATCTTCTGCTCCTCCTCCTCGCCAACTGTCACCAACTAAAGATGAGTCCATGCAAATTGGCCGTTCCCGTTTAACGCCTGCTGAGCGCCGAAGACGTCTCTCCGGGTCTCTCTGTCTTTATTGTGCAGCTCCGTCTCACATCATTAATGCCTGTCCCAAACGTCCGGGAAACTCCAAATCCTAGCTCGCCAAGGAGAGGGCCGGCTAGGAGTAATGATCTCCTCTCCATCTCCTCAAGATTGTAATCTCCCAGTCTCGCTTCAAGTTGCTCAACGTTATCGGAACGTCATTGCCCTCCTTGATTCCGGAGCAGCTGGGAACTTTATTACCGAAGCCTATGTTAAACGGTGGTCTCTACCCACCGAGAGACTTCCTTCGTCCATTTCTTTAACTGCCGTGGATGGCAGCAAAATTTTTGATGCAGTTATTTCTTTAAGGACTCTACCAGTTCGTCTGAGAGTGGGAGTTCTTCATTCCGAACTTATTTCTTTTTTAGTGATTCCAAGAGCCACACATCCTGTGGTCCTGGGCCTTCCATGGCTCCGTCTTCACAATCCTACAATTGATTGGACGACTATGCAAATCCTGGCATGGGGTTCCTCCTGTGCTGAGACATGTTTGTTTAAAGTATTGCCTGTCTGTTCTTCCTCCCCCAGGTCGTCTGATGTTCCACCTCCTCCATATCAAGATTTCACGGATGTGTTCAGTAAAGCTTCTGCTGATATCCTTCCTCCTCATAGAGAATGGGACTGCCCGATTGATCTCGTTACAGGGAAGGTTCCACCTCGAGGCCGAACTTATCCGTTGTCTCTGCCTGAGACGCATTCTATGGAGGAATACATTAAAGAGAACCTAGCAAAGGGGTTCATTCGACCTTCTTCTTCTCCAGCCGGCGCAGGCTTCTTTTTTGTAAAAAAGAAAGATGGTGGACTGCGGCCGTGCATCGACTACAGAGGTTTGAATGACATTACCATCAAGAACCGTTATCCTTTACCCCTGATTACTGAGCTCTTTGACAGAGTTAGCGGAGCTACCATCTTTACAAAGCTGGACTTGAGAGGTGCATACAATCTCATCCGGATCCGTGAGGGTGACGAGTGGAAGACCGCCTTTAACACCCGTGACGGACATTATGAGTACCTCGTCATGCCCTTCGGATTGAGCAATGCTCCAGCTGTCTTCCAGCATTTTGTCAATGAGATCTTCAGAGACATTCTATACCGTCATGTCGTGGTCTATCTAGACGATATCCTCATTTTTGCCAACGATTTAGAGGAACATCGTTTTTGGGTTAAAGAGGTTCTGTCCCGTCTCCGTGTCAATCATCTCTATTGCAAATTAGAGAAATGCGTCTTTGAAGTCAAGTCCATTCCGTTTCTAGGGTACATTGTGTCCGGTTCCGGACTAGAGATGGATCCTGAGAAACTACAAGCAATCCAAAATTGGCCGGTACCCTTAACCCTCAAAGGGGTCCAGAGGTTCTTAGGGTTCGCCAACTATTACCGAAAGTTTATACGAGACTTTTCCACCATTGTGGCGCCTATTACTGCTTTCACTAAGAAGGGTGCTAACCCGTCCAAGTGGTCTGAAGAAGCCATGCAAGCATTTCATCTTTTAAAACAAAGGTTCATCTCTGCGCCTGTTCTGAAACAGCCTGACATCGACTCTCCTTTCATCTTAGAGGTGGATGCCTCCTCCGTTGGAGTAGGAGCGGTGTTATCTCAGAGGGCTAAAGATGGCCATTTACACCCTTGCAGTTTCTTCTCCCGGAAGTTCTCTCCAGCTGAGCACAACTATGCCATTGGCGACCAGGAGTTGCTAGCCATCAAGCTCGCTCTAGAAGAGTGGAGGTATCTGTTGGAGGGAGCTTCTCATTCAATCACCATACTTACAGACCACAAGAACCTTTTATATCTGAAAGGCGCACAATGTCTCAACCCTCGTCAGGCCAGATGGGCACTTTTCTTTTCCAGGTTCGACTTTAAACTCCAGTTCTGTCCGGGCTCTCAGAATCGCAAGGCCGATGCCCTTTCCCGCTCATGGGAGCAAGAAAATGAGTCAGAGTCTTCAGACAAGCATCCTATTATAAATCCGTTGGCATTCTCCACGGTAGAGATGGACTCTACGCCCCCATCAGGGAAAAGTTTTGTGAAACCGATGCTAAGGAAGAAGCTCATGCATTGGGCCCATGCTTCCCGTTTTGCCGGACATACAGGTATCCAAAAAACCCTGGAGTTTATCTCTAGGTCCTATTGGTGGCCAACTCTGAAAAAGGACGTCTTGGAGTTTATTGCATCTTGCCCAAAGTGTGCTCAACATAAGGTATCCCGCCAGTCGCCTGCGGGGCAACTGGTTCCACTATCTGTTCCCCGTCGACCTTGGACCCATTTGTCGATGGATTTTATTACAGATTTACCCATGTGCAACAAGTTCAATACCATCTGGGTGGTAGTTGACCGGTTCACCAAGATGGCACACTTCATTCCTCTCACCGGTCTTCCATCTGCTTCCAAGTTGGCTCAAGTATTTATACAAGAGATCTTCCGACTCCACGGTCTTCCTGAAGAAATTATCTCAGATCGAGGAGTTCAATTCACAGCCAAATTCTGGCGAAGTTTATGTCAAGTCCTCCAAGTCAAGCTAAAGTTTTCCACGGCTTACCATCCTCAGACCAATGGTCAAATCGAGAGGGTGAATCAGGACTTGGAGGCCTTCCTCCGCATCTATGTGTCCTCCTCTCAAGATGACTGGGTTCAATTACTTCCCTGGGCCGAGTTCTGTCATAACAACCAGTATCATTCTTCATCTGCTTCAACACCATTTTTCACTAACTTTGGATTCCACCCTAAAGTCCCTGAGTTCCAACCGCTTCCAGCAACTTCTGTTCCTGCAGTGGATATCACCTTGCATCAGTTTGCCAATATCTGGAAGAGCGTACGATCAGCTCTGCTCAAGGCATCGTTCAGGTACAAGAAGTTTGCGGATAAGAAGCGTCGAGCAGTTCCTGCTCTCAAGGTGGGTGATCGGGTATGGTTATCCACGAAGAATTTGAGGTTAAGAGTTCCCAGTATGAAGTTTGCACCTCGCTATATCGGTCCTTTCAAGATTGAACAAGTCATCAATCCTGTTGCTTACAGACTCCAGTTGCCTCCCTTCTTAAAAATACCCAGGACATTCCATGTTTAGAAGAGAAAGACAGAATTATTAATGACAGAGTTGTCAAATATGAACGTAGTATTATGGAAACTAAGCAGAAGAAGTTTAAGAGGGATCTATTAGATTATGAGAATGATAGAGTAAGAACATTCAGGGATAAAGGGAGACTGACCAATAGGGAAATTGAGGCTAAACAAGAGGTACGGGAATATACAGGGAGGAGAGATTGGGATAGAGACAACGGACGGGGCAATTGGGGTCATTACAATCATCACCCTAACAGACGACCACTAGATCGGCAGGGATGGGGGGAGAATAGGTGGGCTAGAGAAAAGAAGACCCACCTTCAGCCTAAGAAATCCTACCCCACTGGGAATGAGGGCAGGGAAAGTCCTAGAAATAGAGAGGATAACTTTTCAAGGGAATGTTTTTTGGGGGCACGCCCCAAGACCAAGTTTTGGGATGCAGCGAAGAACAATACTTGGGGGACTCCAAAAAGGAGACGCGATTCAAATCAAGAGGAAGAAGAGGAGGTAGAAACAGGAAAAGAAAGGAAAACTCTAAGAAGGGTGTAGAGCCAACTCAAGAAACTCATAATAAAAGACAGAGTGTGTTCAATCTCTCCTCTAGAGATTTAAATAGTTCAGAAATCATGCTATTGGAAAGAGGTCTCAAATTTGCTCCTACGAACGGACCAAACATGTTTGATCTTTTCGTGGAGCTTAATCGATATGTCCGCATTATGTGCAGGAAAAAATATTTTGCAAACAAAAAACTATCAAAAGAAACTGACACCTCTATTCCAATAGTATTAGATAGTAATGATGACATTATACTGTCTTCACTGGAAGAGTTGTGGGAACAAAATCATACAGAGGAAGACTGTAAGCCATATAAGATATATGATTATAGTAAGGAACCCACGAGGTTCAAGAAAAAGTCTGATTTTTTTTCCCATACATGCTAAAAGCAGTTCGATAGAATCATTTTATAAAATAACACTTGAAGATTTCAAGGAACTGGTAGGACATAAACAGGGAAACACAAAAATACCATCTAATCTGTCTAGAGAAGAAGGGCACTTAGGAATCTCACACAGGATAGATCTCTTGTTTTTAAGGAAGCGGACAAGGGGGGGGCCTTGTGGTCATGAACAAAACTGATTATATCAGTGAGGCTAACCGACAATTAAGTGATAGAAACTTTTATCATATTTTGGAGAAGAATCCTACTGAGGCCTTCCTCAAGGATTTCAAGATTCTGCTAGACTCAGCCCTCTCCTCGGGGGTCATATCCAGGGAGGAATATGGCTTCCTATTATCTCCCTTTCCTGTTTCTCCGACTTTCTACTTCCTCCCCAAAATTCACAAGTCCCTCACATCACCTCCTTGGAGACCTATCATCTCGGGTGTAGGTTCTATCACCTCTAATCTCTCTTCTTATGTGGATTTTTTTCTTCAGCCACGAGTTTCGGCACTGAGGTCCCACATTAGGGACACCACTGATTTTCTGAACAAAATTAATCACATACAATGGAAAGATACTTATCATTTTCTTACACTTGATGTAAAAGCACTATATACACACATTCCGCATTCGGCAGGACTTGATGTCATCTGCAGAAAATTGTCTCAGGATGGGGACCTCGGTGCTGAACATCAAAACTTTTTGCTTCAGTCCATTTCCTTCATACTTTCGCACAATTATTTTTTGTTTTTATCCACTTATTATTTACAGGTGATGGGCACGGCCATGGGGACCAGGTTCGCCCCCAGTTATGGCAATCTCTACATGGGTGACCTTGAAGATTCACTTGTGTGGGGAAGTGACTGGGGGAGGAACCTGATCTTCTATGGCCGTTACATCGATGATCTCTTTATTATTTGGGAAGGGGATCTATCTAGTATCACTTCTTTTGTTTCACATTTGAATAACAACACATATAATTTATCCTTCACCTTCGAGCATAGTAGGGAGAGTATAAACTTCCTGGATGTGGCCCTTGAGATTGTTGATAATCATATTGTTACATCAAATCATACTAAGTCAGTTAGCACTTTCTCATATTTACATTATGAGAGCGCTCATTTTGCCCCTTGGAAACAACATTCCCAAGGGGCAGATGATGCGGCTCAGACGTAACTGCTCCAATATTGACACTTTTTCAAGGCAGGCTAAGGAACTTATGGATTCTCTGAGACATAGAAAATACCCTGAAAAACTTTTACAACAAGCTTTCAGTGAAGTTTATCATATGGACAGGAATAAACTTCTTATTTCTAAAATCAAAGATAGAACTATTGGGGATGAAAATCAAGACAGAAATCAAACAAGTATGAAAGATGATAGACAATTAGCCTTTGTTTGCAAATACAACAACTCAGCTCAAGAGATTCGATCTATTATTTTTAAAAATTATAGAGTCCTAAGACAGGACCGTACTCTCAGTCAAATCCTTCCCACCAAACCTTCAGTGGTCTTCAAAAAGAACCGTTCGCTGAAGACCATATTAGCCCCCTCCTTCCTAGATCCTGTTGGGCAAAAGAAAGATACTCCGACAGGTTGTCTGTGGTTGTCAACTAAACCGAATGGGTGTTTCAGATGTGGGAAAAATAGATGTACCACATGTATGCATATGTCTAAAAAGATATGCTCCGTGAACATACCAGGGAATAATGAACATTATAAATTGAAAACATTCATGAACTGCGATACGAACTATGTAATATATCTCCTAACCTGCGGGTGCGGGCTCAATTATGTGGGGAGAACTACAAGACCCATACACACAAGATTTATGGAGCACCGCAGAAACATCATTAGGAGATATGAAAAACATAGTGTGTGAAGACACTTTTCGCAGGAACATATGGGTGATCCGAAAAGCCTGTCCCTGATCTGTTTGGAACATGTTCAGCCCACACCGAGGGGGGGTGATAGGTTTACTAGACTATGCAGTAGGGAGGTATACTGGATTCTAAAGTTTGGCTCCTTACATCCAGATGGGCTTAATGAGACAATTGAGTTAAATACCATCCGCTAACATTGATCCGGGCCCCCATATGTGAAATCTGATTGTTATTTAATTATCCTTTCTTTATCCTCTTATCTGCTTTCCTGTTCCTTTCTTCCTCTAACGGTCATAACTCCCTTTAACAAGGTGTATACATAGAAGCCCAATAGAAATAGATATAATAATGTGTTCTATGTGTGGGTCACTTTGGAAATATAATTATGGTTGGGAATGGGAAATTTTCCTCCAATACAGTAATAGTAATATCTTAGTATGATAACAACAGTGATATATGCTCAGATATTAGAAATCTTATGTATTCCTCCAATTTTGGTCTCCTTGAAATATCTGGATAAATATGGTAAAATATGGTTGGATATTTTATCTGCCTATCTGTTTTTTCGTATTGTCTCACTCTAAATTATAATATCTTGTGATTCAGTTTATTCTATTTTCCTTTTTTGTGTTCCTTCATTTATTATATTTTTACTAGCATGTAGCAGCATCTTAATTGTCCATGCAATCCTGGCATCCATATAATGCTAAAAAGTACTGCTCTCTAATGATATGAGTGTGGGATGTAATTCCTTATACATGCGTCCCACTGAGCGAGGTGACTTGTTCCGGGTCTGTGAACCGCAGGATGCAATGGCGGGGTCACGTGATCGGAGACAATCACGTGGTCCCGGGCGGAAACACACTGCACAAGTAGGGATGCAGAACGAGACGGTCTCGCGTTCAGTGAGACACATGACGCGTCGGCAAGACCACGTGATCGGAGCGGGTCACGTGGTCCGGCGTGCAATTATATTAGAAACTATTCTAACACTGATATTATTGGACACGCAGTGTCATGTGATCGGGGGTGATCACATGACACAAATTATGTAATATGAATATAAACTTTTAAGCTATTTGGGGAACTCGTTTTTGTAAATAATGAATTCTATCAATATTGGTTCAATATAGATTGCCTTCTGCTATGGCTAAACACTAGGTTTGTGCAATGAATTTTAATGTGTTAGCAGGGCTAACAGGTGTTCTCAATTAATTTCTAATGAGTAATGGTATATATAGTCTACAAATTGGACACTGGAATCATGCTCCTGAGGAAGCTGGCACCCACTAGACCAGCGAAACGCGTTGAGATTTCCGTGTAGGACCACAGGTACCAGCACCCTATCCACTTCCTGGCGCTATCTGGACTTATCAGCATCCACTGGATCAAATTCCGACACAAGTTTTCCAACAGACCCGGACTTATCCCCAATTGCCATCTGGACTCCATTTGCTTGGGATTCCTAGGGGACCTTATCCGGAAGCAAGTCTGGTAAAAAGTTTCATACAAAACAACTTGTGGGCAAATGTGTATTAGTGTCCTAGCCAGGAACTGTGGACATTTGAATTGAAAGGGTTAATACTCTGTGATCTCCTACAGCGTCCATTTCATTTATGTGATTCACTTCATTCATTTTTTAATGTAGTTGTTTTATCTTTGAGAGACAAGCTGAATCTCTTAATTGAATTATTAAAAATATATTTTATATTATATATATATATATATTTTGTTATTGAATTCCAGCCGGAGCCAGTACATTTTCTTGTGAAACAGGCTGGCTATGGCTTCTGTACTATAGTCGCAGGTAACCAGCGGTAGCTTTAATGAGTGGCAGGTAAGCAGGAAACAGGTGAACAGTGAGACAGGCTGGCTATGGCTTCTTTACTATAGTCACAGGTAACCAGCGGTAGCTTTAATAAGTGGCAGGTAAGCAGGAAAACAGGTGCACAGAGAAACAGGCTGGCTATGGCTTCTCAACTATAGTCACAGGTAACCAGCGGTAGCTTTAATGCGTGGCAGGTAAGCAGGAAACAGGTGCACAGTGAGACAGGCTGGCTATGGCTTCTCAACTATAGTCACAGGTAACCAGCGGTAGCTTTAATGCGTGGCAGGTAAGCTGGAAAACAGGTGCACAGTGAAACAGGCTGGCTATGGCTTCTCAACTATAGTCACAGGTAACCAGCGGTAGCTTTAGTGCGTGGCAGGTAAGCAGGAAACAGGTGCACAGTGAGACAGGCTGGCTATGGCTTCTTTACTATAGTCACAGGTAACCAGCGGTACTGTAGCTTTAATAAGTGGCAGGTAAGCAGGAAAAACAGGTGCATTCACACTGACTTTAACACCGCTGGGCGGGGCTTGCATAAGAGAACTATAAATGCCAGCTTATCTCACTAGCAGAAAAGTACATTCACATTGACTTCAACACTGCTGGGCGGAGCTTGCATGAGAGAACTATAAGTGCCAGCATATCTCAATAGCAGAAAAGCACATTCACATTGACTTCAACACTGCTGGGCAGAGCTTTCATGAGAGAACTATAAGTGCCAGCATATCTCAATAGCAGAAAAGAACATTCACATCGACTTTAACACTGCTGGGCAGAACTTGCATGAGAGAACTATAAGTGCCAACGTATCTCAATAGCAGAAAAGTACATTCACATTGACTTTAACACTGCTGGCCAGAGCTTGCATGAGAGAACTATAAGTGCCAGCATATCTCAATAGCAGAAAAGTACATTCACATTGACTTTAACACTGCGGGCGGAGCTTGCATGAGAGAACTATAAGTGCCAGCATATCTCAATAGCAGAAAAGTACATTCACATTGACTTTAAACTCTCCTCTCTTCGCTTAATAATAAGATAGAGGGTACCGACTACCCAGGGAAGTCTACGCCTAAACTATGTGTGGGGTACTCGAGATGAAGGGGAGCCCACCCCCCTATCAATATAATCTGCGGGGCACTGCTGAAGGGAAACCACTTATGCCGGGGCACAATAAAGGGGAGCCTACCCCTTCTTTTAAATATGCCCCAAGTGCAGAGTATTGCAGCTTATGGAATATCGAGGGGCGACACAACTATGGGGAAGCCTACCCCCCTTATTAAATATATATATATGTCCCCAATATGCAGAGTTGTGGCAGCGGAGGGCACTGACAGGGCAGAGTTAGGCATCGGAAGGGATACTGATCTCACCACACGCTGCAGCGCTTCTGCCACCTCCGATTGCCTCGGTCTTTGGCGCCACCCGGGATGCAGAGCACCGCACCGGGGATGCACCCTTGAAGCAGCCGCTAACACAGGATTCCTCTTACGCTCCGATCTTCAGCCGCAGACTCCGGTCCTCTCCCCAAGGTCCTCGATAGGGTCCTCTTCTTGGGGTCGTCCTGCGCAGTGCCCGTTCTTCCGTCCTCGATGCTCTGCGGTACGGCCTCCTGGGTCCCGGCTGGCTGGCGGCGACTAACAGCTTCCGTCCTCGTGGATGTCCCTCTGTACGGCTCCTGGCTCCTCACTTTCCTCGTCAGGCGGTGACACGGCCGGCTTCATCCAACAGAGGTCCTGGGCAGGCACCAGAGGTCGCTCTCTCGTCGCGTTCCTCTCCCGGCGGCTCCAGTTCCCGGTCCGGCATTCAGGTAAGCTGTGCTCTTCTTCTTCCCAGGGCAGCTTCTCCTTCATCCCGCAGGGCAGCGCACTCAGCTCCGGCAGGACTCTCTTCCCCTTCTCCCGGTGACAGACCGACCACGCTCCCGCCCTGAGGGGCCCTAGATAAAGGACTTTAGGTCCCAGCGCCACCCCCAGTCCTTCAGGTTGACTGGCTCCCGGAACCCAGCAACAGCCCGCCCTGGGGATCTTCTACCCTGCAACCCCAGGGGGCCAATCAGTGTGGGGCCAGTCTTCCCGGGGAATTCAGTTACTGAGCGGAGGGGCTAAAAATAGAATGCAGTGGCGCCAAACTTCTCCTTAAGCAAAGCTGCCAGAGTTTCTAATGCACAGCCCATGTTATTCTATGGGCCCTGTCCTTTTCACCTGATAAGGGACTTATTCTAAAAAAAAAAAAAATCCTTGTATAAACATATATATATATATATATATATATATAAAAAAAAACTACCTACAGTTATGGGGTATTACATTCGCTCCCCCCTAGAAATATACGTGTCCTCACGTATACTTATACAAACTCTCCAAATTCCAGATAACCAATACATTTACACTTTGGATTAACATGACTATTGGTTAATATAACTCTGTTCTTTCCATTTCTAAATTCAGCCAATCTCAATCCCTATACCGTAGGGGGGGGAATTCCTCTAGTGCTTCTTGAAGAACGGCTAAGCTCTACATTCTCATTTCCATGTTCAAGATTTATTGCATCGTCTACAGACTCATTCCCTAGTGTGGGACACCCAACTGCCATAGGGAACCCATTAAATCAAAGCATTTCCAACAGATTGCTATATTGCTGGTCTGCAGGGAGACTTAACCTCTCTGTCACGGGAGCAGCAGAGCCCAGGACATCCACAATGGGGGTGGTGCAAAGACGCAGATGATTTCTATGAACTATCTTTTGCTGATCTCCATCTGTAATCACATAGGTTGGTAATTCAGGGTTTGGTCTTTTGGCGATCTGGTAGGGAACCTCCTCCCACCATGAGTCAAACTTACTGCGGCGGGCATTCTTCCTAAGAGACACCCTATCGCCTACCTGTAATGGTTCGGCAAATGCTCGCTTGTTGTAGCAGCTTTCCTGTTTATAGCGAACGTCCTCCATTTGCCGTTTAACGTTTTGGCTTCTTTGATTCGCTCTTGGTGTTCTTTTACCAAATTTTCCCTAGGCTGGTAGGCGTTGTCAGTCACTATGCGTATGTCCAACTGTATATCGGCAGGAAGCCTCCCTTGATGTCCAAACATTAAATAATAAGGGGTATACCCAGTGGAACAGTGTTCAGTGTTATTGTACAGAAACGTCAGTTCTGGTAACAGGCTAGGCCAATCTAATCTCCGCGGCAACGGAATAGCTCGTAGCATATTTATCAGGGTCTGGTTTATCCTTTCACATAGACCATTGCACTGGGGATGGTATGCCGTTGTCCTCATTTTATGACACTGGTAGAGCCCGCACAATTCCACAAATAGATGAGATTCGAACGCTGTCCCTTGATCCGTTAAAATTTGTTCTGGGTATCCGTATGGTTGAACAAAGTGTTTCCAGAAGGTGACAGCTGTTGTCTTTGCTGACAAGTCCTTCACTGAGACTGCAACAACAAATTTTGAGTAATGGTCTATGATTGTCAGGGCATACTGATCCACTGCGACTAGCTTCCAACTTGACATGATCCAGCGCCACCAGCTCCAAAGGCCGGGAACTCACGATGGGATGAAGAGCAGCTCTCTGTTTTTGGTCAGGAATCTTCTTCAGGTTACAGTATTGACATGACTGGCACCATTTTTCCAGATCCTCCCGCAGACCTATCCAGTAAAAGCGAGCTCTTATGGTGTTTTCTGTTTTCTGACACCCAAAATGTCCTGATTCATCATGATATTTCCTCAGGATATGAGGTGCATGGGTTCGTGGAATCACAATTTGCAGGGTAGAGTGATGAGTCTTTGGGTGGGTAGAATGACGCCGAAGGAGTCCTCCCTGAATTTGAAATTTTCTTCTCTGTCTCCAAAGTTTCACCAATTCTGGGTCAGCCCCCTGTCACCGGTCTCTACTAAGTCCTTCTTCGGAGTTAAGTAACTGTATTAATTCTTGAATGATAGGACTTTCTTCTTGGATCACTCGCCATTTTCAGCCTTCCAAGTGCCGTTCTGGTTGTCTACCTCCTATATCATGTGCAGAATCCCTAGGCATCACAATTAGTTGTTGTTGGCTATCCCTTCCGAGGATAGGGGGTAACTCAACTTCTTCCCAGATATCTTCTTCTTTATTCTCCAGCTACAACGGTAGCCGACACAAAGCGTCAGCATTATCATGCTGCCTCCCCTTGCGATATTTAATCAAAAAGTTGAAATTTGCTAACCTCGAACACCACCTTTGTTCTAGGTCTCCCAACCATGCTGTCTGTAAGTGAGCAAGAGGGTTGTTATCTGTGAAGACTGTAAATTTGGAGGCTGCCAGATAATTTTTTAATTTTGCAACGGCAAGAAGCTCTAACTTGAAAGCACTGTAATTACTATCGTTACGCTCTGTTTTGGTCAGTCCCCGGCTAGCGTACGCAATTACCCTTTCCTGGTTTCCCTGAACTTGAGACAGGACTGCTCCCAGCCCCTGAAAGCTGGCATCAGTGTATAGGTGTAGGGGTGCTCATAAATTGGGAAGGCCAAAAGTGGAGCACTCGTCAGGGCCGATTTTAATGCTTCGAACGATTGCTGCTGCCTTTCAGTCCAAGGGATTGGTCCTTTCGGGGCTGAACGTGCTTTTGATACCCAACAAAGAAGGCTAAAGAGGGGTGAGCCGATTTTGGAGAAGTCCTGGATGAACCTGCGATAATATCCTGCAAATCCTAGGAACGCCCGGACATCTTTCAGAGTTTTGGGAACCGGCCACTCTTGCACTGCCCGAATCTTATCCGGATCGGGGGAAATACCTTCAGGACTAATGATATGCCCAAGGTACTGTACGGATGTCTTCAAAAGATGACATTTAGATGGTTTCACCTTTAATCCGTACTTCGCCAGTTGTTGGAAAACTTCATGGAGATGTCTTAGATGTTCCTCATATGAGCGAGAGAAGATGATGATGTCGTCTAGGTAAAGTAGGGCCATGTCAAAATTCGTATATCCCAAGCAATGTTCCATGACTTTGAAAAGTTCCTGGTGCATTGCACAGTCCAAACGTCATCCTTACAAATTCATACTGACCCATAGGAGTGATGAAGGCGGTCTTTTCCTGATCCTCAGAGGCCACCGGTACCTGCCAGTATCCGCTAGTAAGATCCAAGGTTGAAAATTATTTTGCCGAATTAAGTGCAGTCAATGTCTCCTCAATTCTGGGCAGTGGATAAGCTTCTTTATGAGTTATGTTATTCAACCTGCGATAATCCACACAGAACCGTAGGGAACCATCTTTTTTTCGTACCAGTACCATTGGGGCTGCCCACAGACTATGACTCTCTTTAATAACTCCAGACTTTTTCATGTCTTCCAACATTTTCTTGACGGGCTGATACATTGCTGGGGCCAGTGGCCGGTGTCGTTCTCTAATTGGCAGATTATTCCCGGTAGGAAACCGATGCTGTATGGTTGTTACACAGCCAAAGTCCTCGGGAGTTTGACTGAAAGTTGCCTGATTCTCTCGGACTACCTCTAAGATCCTGATTCTCTGTTCCTCAGGAGTGTCTGGTGTGCCTATCTCGATATCTTTCCACCATGGCGAGTCATCTTTGTCTTGTATATCCTCCACTAGCTGCGAGCTCAATTGCGTATCTGTACCAGGCACGGGATAGATGTTCTGAAAAATCACATTGGTTAATGTAGCAACAGCCTGATTCCGGTAAAGGTAGATCGGGTGGTCAAACGGGTTGAGGAACCGAATGGGCAACTTCCCTTGTTTAACGTGCACTAGGCCCTTAGCTACCAGGGCCTGTAAGGAGGTTTTCTGTTATCAGGTTCGACTAAGGCTTCGTAATCTCATCCGCCAGGACCGATTTTGCTTTTACACCACAATATGGTCTCAGAGTTGGGTTCCAACATGACAGCATGGTGTTCGGCAATTCTTACTTTCCCCACATGTCCGCTAGCACCGGTGAAGTTCTGTTGTGTTCGTAATGTTTTCAGCACTTTTTCTAAACTTCTTTTGTCCTGTGCTGAGCATACCTCTGCTTCTTTCTGTAGCGCGTTTACTAATTAATTGGGGCAGTGTTGCAACACATTCATTCCCAGTATCACTGCTGGCACCCCCTTTTCATCTACGTTGGTGATGATGCATCCTTGCTGACGTAGACAGGTGTCACCTATTCAAATGTCACATTCCCAGTAACCACGACAAGGAATCAGCTGACCATCACTGGCCAACAAATTTAACCAGTTTAGAGGTGGTGGGATGAGATCCACATCTTGCCAATGTTCTAGATACTTATTCCATTGAATGGTTGTTACTTGTGATCCAGTATCCAACAAGGCCGAAATCTCTATTCCATTAATACTTATCCCTGGAGCATTGTTCTACGTACTTCATCCGGTTCATTTCTCTTCTGGGACCTAATTGTTGGAAGTCTCCCGACGGTCGGACCGCTGCCCCGGGACTTCAGAGTTTAAAGCCTCTGATCGACATTGTCGCTCTATATGTCCACTCTGTTGACACCTACGACAAATGGGTCGCCCCTGTTGATCGAATTGATCCGTAGGGCGTCTTCCAATTTTAGTTGAAAATCTCCAATTATCCCCGAAGGACTTTTGAGCAGGTCTCCAATTTCCTTGTCGTCCGTTCTCCAATTTCCCCAAGTTTTCTTGTGATTAGATCTTTCCATGCTTTAACTTCTCGAGCTAATTTAGCAACTTGTTTGCTTAGTGCGTCAATGGTACTACTTGCAGCTGAATGTTCATGTTGCACGGTAGAAGTTACGTGTGGGCTGGGTGAGCATTCATGTTTGTCAGCGCTGGTTCCCAAGATTTTTATAGCAGTTTCCTTAAAATCTAAAATGTTTGCATCTGGTGCTTGATTCTGCAACAATTTGAGCTGGGACTTGGCACTTTCCTCTCTTATCCCCTCAATAAACTGATCGATCAGGGTTTTGTCCACGTCCCTGACTTCTTCTGCATCCATCTGTTGGATGACTTTAAATGCTTCCTGCAGACTAAGAGCAAAATCGCGTACCGATTCCCCATGTTGCTGTGTCCTAGCGTAGAACTGTGTCTTTAATTCAGAGAGGGTTTTAATTTTGAATATCCGTGCCAACCTCTCATAAACTTGATCCACCGTTTTTTTTCTCCCGGTCAGGCCATGAGATAACCTCTCTTAGAGGGGACTAAATTTTGCTTTAAAGTCTTTGAAATTGTTAGTCCCTCTGTTTTCCACTTCTCCAGAGTAGCTCGGAAGCCAGGGTGCACCGAAATAGTAAGGCATGGTTTTGGGGTCAAAACGTTCGCCCCTTCCTGGGCGCTGCTGGTGCTTGATGCCGATAATTCTTTATCCATTGTGTCTGTGAGAACTGCCTTGCCCGAAGTCTCTGATCCTGTTCGTGACGCCAGAAAAGTCTTTATGTAACCCCCTTGTCTGCGGGTGTGCTAAACGATCTTGATCCCCAGCTGACAGTACTCCGTTACCTTGTTGCTACCAGCACCTCGTGACAGAGAGGCAAGCGTTAAACAGTTCCCTGGCTATGCAGACACAGACTGACATGTAACGTGTACAACACAATTTTATTTACATGGCAAAATGAACAAGATTTTAAATAAACAGTTCGGTACACTCAGTGTGAACACTTCTGAAGAGTATGATACAGAGACAGGTAAAAAAACATTAAAGGGGAAAGCCGACTGGCATTGGCTTCAATACTAAAGTCTCAGATGCCCTGCTTCAGCAACACAAGTTACAGGTAAGCAGGAAACAGGTGCAACGTTGGAGCAGGCTGGTTATGGCTTCTAAACTAAAGTCTCAGGTGACTAGCGTCAGTGATACCAGTGGCAGGTAAGCAGGAAAACAGGTGCACAGTTGAAACAGGCTGGCTATGGCTTCATAACTATTGTCACAGGTAACCAGCGGTAGCTTTAGCGGCAGGTAAGCAGGAAAACAGGTGCACAGTGAAACAGACTGGCTATGGCTTCCATACTATAGTCGCAGGTAACCAGCGGTAGCTTTAATAAGTGGCAGGTAAGCAGGGAAAACAGGTGTACAGTTAAACAGGCTGGCTATGGCTTCTTTACTATTGTCACAGGTAACCAGCGGTAGCTTTAATAAGTGGCAGGTAAGCAGGAAAACAGGTGCACAGTGAAACAGGCTGGCTATGGCTTCTGTACTATAGTCGCAGGTAACCAGCAGGTAATCAGGAAAACAGATGCACAGTGAAACAGGCTGGCTATGGCTTCTCAACTATAGTCACAGGTAACCAGCGGTAGCTTTAATAAATGGCAGGTAAGCAGGAAAACAGGTGTACAGTTAAACAGGCTGGCTATGGCTTCTTTACTATTGTCACAGGTAACCAGCGGTAGCTTTAATAAGTGGCAGGTAAGCAGGAAAACAGGTGCACAGTGAAACAGGCTGGCTATGGCTTCTGTACTATAGTCGCAGGTAACCAGCAGGTAATCAGGAAAACAGATGCACAGTGAAACAGGCTGGCTATGGCTTCTCAACTATAGTCACAGGTAACCAGCGGTAGCTTTAATAAGTGGCAGGTAAGCAGGAAACAGATGCACAGTGAAACAGGCTGGCTATGGCTTCTCAACTATAGTCACAGGTAACCAGCGGTAGCTTTAATAAGTGGCAGGTAAGCAGGAAAACAGGTGCACAGTGAAACAGGCTGGCTAAGGCTTCTCAACTATAGTCACAGGTATACATACATTTTTTTAATTTTTTTTTAATTTGTGTAATCCCGCACCAGTTTTTTAAGTATAATTTTTTTGTGTATACAGTTCAAATGTATTGTGGTAACTTCTGCGTTACTGCAAATATCTTGGGTTTTCTCGACCCTATATAATTCTGTACGCAGGTGCCCTCCAAATGCTTTTGAGTCCTAGACTCACATATAGCTACCAAAGAAATAAGAAGAAAGAAGCATTTTCTTGGACGCACTCAACCACTATTTGTTTACTTAAAATGTCTATTCTTTATTGGATATGCATTAAAATTTTTAAGGAATTGGTGAAATATTAAAATATAGTGTGAATAAGAAAAACAGAATGTGATAATAAAAACTACTAGTTTCCGAATGGTGATCCCTCAAAGTGTTAATTCAATAAAGGCTATATTGCCTGTAACACAGTATCCGTGTCTTTTATTGATATTGTCCTGTAAGTTGCTTTTTAATGGGTACAACAGGCTAGCAGTATTATTGCTTATCTTTTGCAATACTTTCAAATATGCATTGTAGCTACTTTGCTGTTCTTATAAATTGTAGCTTTTAATTGTTGTTGGCTTAATTCCTAGGATATGTCACTGCTAGTCTTTCATATAGGGGAAATGATTCCTCCACTGATTATCCTTGATTAACGCAACACTTGCAGATTTGTTCTTATATGTTATAGCTACTTAATATTGGTTTGATTTTAATGTGTATTGCCCGATTATCTGTGATTAACACACCATCCTTTCTACATTACCCAAGGGATATCTTTCCCACCATATCTAGTGTGTTGTCTTTTAAGCTATAATCAGTCTGTTTACCTGTATATATATTATCACAATTCCATCCCATGGGATGGAATTGTGATAATATATATACAGGCTAACAGACTGATTATAGCTTAAAAGATAACACACTAGATATGGTGGGAAAGATATCCCTTGGGTAATGTAGAAACTCTGGGCCAGATGTATCATCGCTTGGAAAGTGATAAACTGGAGAGTGAAAAAGTACCAGCCAATCAGCTCCTAACTGACATTTTTCAAACAGGGCCTGTGACATGGCAGTTAGGACCTGATTGGCTGGTACTTTTTCACTGCCCATTTTATCACTCTCTAAGCGATGATGCATCTAGCCCTATATCATTCTTCAGAAAGATATATTTTCTTGCTTATTACACCAACCGGATCCCAATCACTATTCACTCAATCTTATATGTCAGCCAAGCAGGCAGACAGAGTATACACTAGATCATCTGCAATCACAGGCTAAGTGGCAAAGTAATTTTCTTATATGCAAATTATTTTGTATCTTGTTCATTATGTCTATAAATAGGACCACATGTCCTCAAACAAAACAGGCCCCACGGGTGCGTCGGCCCACTGGGAATCTTCCCTGTAAACCCTATGGCCAATCCGCCTCTGTTGATAACTGACAGATATCTCACAGTCTAACGCCAACAGCAGATCCACTTTTTTTATTCCTCTCAAGTATTTGTATATATATTTTTTCTCTTTTCTGTTCTTATTCATGAACTCTCATCAACGATCCTGGATTAGACACGGAAGTGTTTTCTACTACCAAACCACACTTAAAATGCCCAATCTCGCTCGATCTTGGAAGCGATAAAGTGCTGGGCCGGATGAGTACCTGGAGGGTGACCCCCAGAGAATATCCGGTGTAGTAGTGCTAGGTGAATTATAATCCAGCCTAATGTTGACAGCAGATTCATAAATTTTTCTAAATTCCTCCCTTCCCCTTTTTTATTGTACCCTATACTCATTATCATGTGACACTGCGGTCTACTGTATATTTGTGTACTTGATACTCCTATTATATTCACTTATGGAGTGATAGGATTTATAACAAACTAGGAGGGCGCCGTTGTTTGATTTCCCAATACAGGGTTTCATTGTAATCCTGCTGCAGATTAGGCTATAAGGCCGTAATGAATTTCATAGTTGCAGATTGTCTGTTTACCATGGATATGTAACGGATGTGAGTTTGCAATTCTGCATGGTATAGTGGACAAAGGACCTATTTAATATTTGGTAACTTTAACATTTTTATATAAATTTAATTAAAAGTTAGGTTTTAACTTCTATGGTTTTTCTTAATGAGAGGCTAACAGAGGGTCTTTCTTTCTTGTCTTTCATATTCTAAAGGTAATAATAATGAAGGTATGTTGTTGAGCCTTGACACAAACAAGGCTTTTGACATGGTGGCCTGGTCCCATTTGTTTTCTATTTTGGAAAGATGAGATTTTGGTGCCCCATTTGTAAACTCAATAAAATATTTTTATACGGAACCGACTTCGAGACTTCTGGTAAATGGGGTTTGGAGTGAGTCTTTAACCGTGTACAAGGGCACCGGACAGGGATGTCCTCTGTCTCCCCAATTATTTAATTTATGCATTGACCCCCTCTTTAGAATTTTACAGTACTGGCCAGAGTTTTGTGGAATTAAAGTAGGTATGACTGAATTGAAAATTTCTGCCTTTACAGATTATGTCCTCCTCTATGTTCCCAATCCTAAAGAGGCTTTGCAAAATATACTTGCAAAACTTGATGAATATGGTACAGTCTCAGGCTACACTGTCAACATGTCTAAATCGGAGGGATTATTACTATACTCACAATTGAATATCCCGAGATGGGGTAGACGACTGCCATTAAAATGGGCAAAGGGAGCAATTATGTATATCTGGGTATCCGACTACCTAAAAAGATATCGGAGCTCTATCACCTTAATATCTCAAAATTATTGGCGGAGATCGTTAGGGAGCTGGAAGGATAGAGCTTCTACTGTGTTATGTGGGTATGGTTAGCCTCATAAAAATGGTGACATTCCTGAGACTGTTGTATCTGTTGCAAGCTCTGCCACTTATGGTTTAAGAGACAGACCTGTTAGCTCTATATAAGACATTTCGTACATTTATCTGGAAATCAAAATTCCCACCTATTAGCCTGTTAAAATTGCAGCAATCAAAAAAAAATGGGGGAATTCACTTCCCTCATATTCAATCTTACAACTATGCTGCAACACTCACACTCTAATGCTTCCTCAGGGCACTATAATGAACAGCGCCCGCCGGATATGCTCATTATATGGGGGAAGTAAAAGCTGTGACGTGACATGTGGAAATTACTTGACCAATGTCTCTCAAATGTAGTAAGTTTAAATTTTACAACTGTTGTAAAATTACAACTTACTCCATTTGAGAGCCATTAGTAATTTTCACACGCCGTTCATTATAGCACCCTGAGGAAGCATTAGAGTGAAATGCGCATTGGTAGTCCAGCTATGTGTCCTCCATTCCATAATACTTACTAAGCAATTTAGCAATCATGAACCCGAGATCTGTCAAATATAGTATATAGGAATTAGGTTGTGTGGTCTATCAAAATAAATAGCTTAACTTCAATATAACACTTACTGCACCGAATTGTCTGTGATTCAGCTCTAATGGCCGCTATGGGTATCACGCTGTCTGCACAGACAATGAGGCTATGATTTATGTGTCAGTTGTGTTACTGTGTATAAGAGACTGGTTACATACTAGTCTACTATTGTCAGCACAGTGCACACACTAAACAGCAGGTGTAAAGGTTTGCCTTACACTTGTTTTGTGAACCATATAGTGAATGCGGTTACCGCACATTGTTTATCATCTACCAGTAGATATATAGTGTGACACTGTGCAACACGTCAGTGTCTTTTATGTGCTGATAATTAAACTCTGTGTCTACTTTGCACTAACACATCATATCAATTTCTATTCCCTTCTTGCTGATTTGCAATCCACTATTAAACTTGCATACCCATGTACACTGTCTGTTAACAAGGTGTGAGTGTATTGTAATTACAGTTGTACCTTTATTACGACTAATGAAATATTGTACCATCACTATAATGCTGAGGAACTAATTCATACTCTATCTGAGTTCCATAATATACATATTATCAGTATTATAACAGGACCATTTCACAGATATTGAGGCATTTTTTTTAAAGATATTATAGCAGGCTTTAGACTGCATTTATCTGCTATATCCGAATATCATGCCCTCAGTTTAAATAGCTGGACCAGCATCCGGTATCATCTTCATTGTTATAAAAATATATCCTTAACCAATTTATAAATAATAGTGAACTAGTTTCACCTAACTATATATATATATATATATATATATATATATATATATATATATATATCAGCTACTACTGAGGTGTAACATTTGCATACATATTCATCTTCAGCTACTGTAAAGTGACAGTGTATTCATATTGCAGCATCTCTATATACTGTACCTGTAATTGGACAATTGCTTTACATTACCTTTAATCAGGGTTGGTGCAAGGTTTCTCAGCACCCTAGGCAAATAGTCAGTGCCAGACCCCCCGACCCCCCACCCATGCAGACACGCAATTTTATAAGTTCCATAGCCACCGCCTGATAATTTCGCGATTTGGGTTAGTGTATCAGCGATAGTATATTAGGGCTGTTTTCCCAGTGTGGGTTAAGATTAAGGGTTGTTATTATTAGGGAGAGGTGTGTGTGTGTGTGTGTGTGTGTGTGTGTGTGTGTGTGTGTGTGTGTGTGTGTGTGTGTGTGTGTGTGTGTGTATATGTATATATATATAGAAAGCATATATAGGAGGCGCTCCATAGTGCATAAATGTATTTAATAAAAAAACATTAAAAAACCGTACATAGTAAAATTCAACTCGTACCAACTGGTATGTACGGTTTTTTAATGTTTTTTTATTAAATACATTTATGCACTATGGAGCGCCCCCTCTATATGCTTTCTTTATAGATTTATTGCATCCGTTGGAATTCGGATTGACTAAAAGGGGAGCAGCGGTCCTAAAAAAAATCTGAGGAGGATCTAGTGACATTCCAGCATTTATTTAAACACTATTTTGTATTATGCATACTTTGTTGTTCACATATTCATGAACCTCGAAATCATAACTGCATAAAGTGCTGTAACCGCACAAACTCAGTAAATCCGATCTGTAATTATCCCATAAATTAAATAAGTTGTAAATGAAGAAATGTTGCAATCCACTATTTACAAAATGGTAACGTGTATCTGAATGTTACAATACTGATTCACTGTAACTGTTCATCAGCTAAGGATGAATGATACACATTTGCTGATACTGTGAAATAGCTAAAGTTCAATAGCTGTGATATTAAAGGCAGGGCCGGCGCCACCATTAGGCAGCTTTAGGCAGCTGCCTAAGGGCGGTAGTACTTAAAGGGCGGCGCTGAGTTCAAGTAAAAAAAAAAGTAAAACTAAAAAAAAAAAAAACGAGGGAAGTGACTGTGTTGCCACTTACCCCCGCCCTCCCGACCCGGTGACCATGTAAAAGATCTGCTCCCTCCGCTGGGTCTACTAAGCAACGGAGACCATGGCACGGAGCTGCTGGAGCCTGAGGAGGCTCCCTGGCAGTGACCAGCGTCTGCCCCTGTGTGCTCCGCGTGCAGCGAGGAGTGAGCCGCATCCTCCCACACAGTGACCGTTGTGTGGAACTGTTATCCCCGCCAGTCCTGTTACCTTTGCCGTGGTCATGCAGGGGGGCCTCTACGTGGAGGAATGAGGTTAGGCTTCTTTGTGACACTGTATCGCCCTACCCTGTGTTGATTATACATAGTAATATATATATATATATATATATATATATATTACTAACAAACGGTAGCACTCACATCTTCATAATGACCAACTGCTGGGGTGTCCACTCAAATACCAGAGTATTCAAATTTGTAGATAGAAATTCAGAGGGGGCACTCTCCAAACTTTTCAAAATACACAACTGTTCATTTATTTGTAATATACTTTACATGATCAGCATAATGGCAAGATTGTCCTCAAGTGCTTTCGGCCCAGCATGGACCTTCCTCAGGAGGCACTGCACATCAATAGCAGCATCAAACAAAGTGAAGCAGAAATCCAAACATCCTGCAGTAACGCTGGTCCTGCCTGACTGGCTCTAAATACCCTCACCAATTGAAAAAGGCGCCAATAGTGCTCTGATGTCATCACTCAGGGACAGATAATATTTCCTCCTCAATTATCTAGTCAACTAATCACCAACATATTGAGCAAGTATACAATACTCCTAAGATCACCTCACAGGCATAAATACCTAGCATCCTGTTAAATTAAGTGTAAAGCACTAAAGCCGTAGCAGCCCATCTCGGATGCCCGCCGCGTCCCTTGTGCACTTCCGGCCGGGTGACGCGTGCGTTCCACGGACCGGAAGTGCACCGCGCCGTACGCGGCAGGCATTCGAGATGGGCTGCTACGGCTTTAGTGCTTTACACTCAGGGCTTGGTTTATGATGTTTTAATGCTGGATTGGAGCACCCGCCAACATCTCTGCCTGTGCTACCCTCCGCCAGGTATGCGGCCAATGAATGGCACACACCGCGCACCACCTTTTCTGAGATCTGTATTGTGTAGATATCAATCTCTTTTCTGAGATCCCACTTACTGTAATTATGAATTTATTTTCTGAGAGGCATGCAATAGTTATGATAACACAATTTTTTTGCAGAAAGTTTGGTCATTCCTTTCTATGTTGATGCTGATAGAAAAGGGTTAAGTAGGCATGACAGGATAAATACTGTATGAAATGTGACTGGCCCTGATACGGCTGTTTGCCTAAAACAGTCTTGTTTCTTCTGTAATATACTAAAAAAATAAATACAGGGTAGTATGGATGGTGTAATGGTTAGCATTACTGCCTCGCAGCACTGAGATCATGGGTTCAATTCCCACCATGGCCCTAACTGTGTGGAGTTTGTATATTCTCCCTGTACTTGCGTGGGTTTCCTCCCACAATCCAAACATATACTGGTAGGTTAATTGGATCCCCCAAAAAATTTTTTTTACCATAGTGTGAATGTCTGTGTGTGTACATGTGGTAAGGAATATAGCTTGTAAGCTCCACTGGGGCAGGGGCTGATGTGAATGTCCAAATATTCTCTGTAAAGCGCTGCAGAATATGTGTGCACTATATAAATAGCTGTTAATAAATAACTGGTAATAAATACAGTACAGTGTATTCTACATTCTAAATCAGGCATTCACAACCTCAGTCCTTAAGGCACACTAACAGACCAGGTTTTAAGGATATCCATGCATAAGCACAGGTGGCAATTAGTTCCTCGGTTATTTTGATTTTACCATCTGTGTTGAAGCCTGGACATCACTACATGAAACCTACACTGTTCGTCTGCCTTAAGGACGGAGGTTGGGAATTCTGTTCTAATGTGTAATAGCACCATCTTGTGGCTATAAAATAACATATTCTGGCCCCATGCATTATTGGCAATAACTGATATTTTATTTTTATTTTTACTCCATGTATGCAAACTGTAGATAAAACCAGTGGCAAATACTGTGCTCATGCTGCCACAGCTGGGATTTTATTGGCAGCGGAGGTACACAGAAGGTTGTACTAGATTGATATGACTTTTACATATGTACACAAGGGCCCTACACATTTAACGATCCTCCTGCTGAGCTGCCCGAAGGCGGATACGGCCAACGGGCGACCCGGCGCGGGGGGAGGGGGGGGCAGTGACGGGGGGAGTGAAGTTTCTTCATTCCCCTCATCACCCGGCTCCATAGAAGTGCAGGCAAATATGGACGAGATCGTCCATATTGTCCTGCATGCACAGCTGACGAGGCACCAGCGATGAACGAGCGCGGGGCCGCGCATCGTTCATCGCTGGTGACTCCACACTCAAAAATATGAACGTTATCTCGTTCAATAATGAACGAGATCATTCATATCTTTGTGGATTATTGGCCAGTGTGTAGGGCCTATTTGAGATGTTTTTACACTTCTGATTTGCCAAGGTGAAAGCAAAAAATTAGACCTGCTCCTTGAGATGAACTGAGTGGACCAATCAGATACAGCAGGGCAATACACAGGCACTCTGCCATGCATTAAAGTGCATTTCAGAAATTACCTCATCTGACACTAAAGAGACTTGTGGGGATATTTATCAAAACTTGTAGAGAGATAAAGTGGAGAAAGAAAAAGTACTAACCGATCAGCTACTAATTGTCAGTTTACAGGCTGTGTTTGAAAAATTACAGATAATTAGCTGGTGCTTTATCTCTCTCCATTTTATCTCTCTCCAATTTTTGATAGATCTCATACTTAATAATCTATTTCTTATATACTTATTTACCAAACTCACATATTTATGGGTGATTATTCCTGCAGTTTGTAAAACACAATTTAATTAAAGGCAAAACCTGCAGTATTGTATTGTGTTGTAAAACATGCCCAACACACCAGGATTTGGTTTTTAATAAAATTGCTGTTTTAATAACCATTGATTGGTATGCAAGTGCTTCTGAGAATCATTGCTTGACTATAGGGGTGGTACAAGTGCTGACCACCTGACCGTTCCCGTTTCTTCACAGGAGAGGAACAGATAAATGTTTCCTCCCCAGTGAAGGAAATATCTCAGAGTATATGGCTTCAATATCGGATTCATTTCAGTTTGTCAGATAAAATGTCTGTAGGTCTGACAGACATTTTATCTTACAGTATGTGTCCAGCTTTAAGACATGCTACAGTAAATGATTCTACTGAATTACATTTTCTTTTCTTTCTTAGAATATTGAGCTTAAAGTAGAGGTTGAAAGCCTGAAACAAGAACTCCTGGAGAAGCAGCAGCTCCTTGATAAGTCCTGGTATGTTACGTGTCTTTTCTGTTTGTTTAAAAACCCTTAAATATAAGATTTGTATATACTGTAGTATACAAATGAACAGGTTTAAATAAAATATATATGCCGTGACATGGACTGTATTACCTCAAAGAGTCGTAAAGTTAAGAAATACCAGGTATTCGCTAAAAGAAGAAGAAAAGAAAAATCAAACTTCAGTAGCAACTCTCCAGAACTGCAGCTAGACAGCTGGTCATTATCATGATGCTGGGCCTATTTGCATGTGATGGCCTGGGGCTGTAGTCCCATCTGCCCCATCTGGGCTTGGGGGTATTGTTACATTTTAGACACCGTCAATTACCAGAGAAAAAAATGACATATGCAGAGATGAAACAGAACTTGTCTTCTACGTGCATTGTACTACTCTTGCAGCATTCAGAAGCTCATTCTCATTAGGACATCTCAGGAGATGGTAGGTACACACTAGGTGATGTGCTCTGTGAGTGACATCGCTGAGTGTGTCCATTCCTGACTCGGGCCGCCCGATGGCGTGCATACACACTGTACAATATAGCTCGTAATATCGCACACAGTCATGTCATGCCGTGGCCAGGCTGTACATGCAGCTTCGGACGATGAGTCCAAATTGAGCTGTATGCACAGCTTATGGCCACGCATCGGCTGTCGTCAGCTGCATACACACTGGGTGAATGATATCGCTTAGGAAGGGGAAAATTAGCTATATTGTTTACTAAATCACAAAGTGTGTATGCATCTTAACAGTACATTGAATTTGGGTTAAAAGTTTCAAAGATGTCCATGGCAAGTGGATCTGTCAGCAAAGAATAAAGTTTTTTACTTCAGTTGAATTTTTATTTTTATTACCATCAGATAGTAAACATTATCAATTTAGTAAACATTTACAATTGACAAAATGTAACTATCATGATTATATCAACAACTCTATGATGATTCTATTAATTATTTTTAAAATAATATACTACTTACAACATTATAATAAATCTTTTTTTTATAGAATAAAGCATTGATGAAAGGTATAATAATAATTTTTTTACATAAACATATATTGCTTAATACATTTTCTGAAATCATTCTGACTCATTTCTGACTTAAACATTATTACAGTACATTAACCAGGGATGCCAAAGTTGGGAGAATTTCAAGTTGTTCTGGTTAACTTTGTCCTGTGAGGGACTCTGTGTTTAATGACCTTTGGTCATTGATATTGAAATCAGTGGCTGCACTCTGAGTTGTCAGAGTGTAAGAGCCGCCTTTATGATTGGATAATAGTAACTTGCTCAAATTGATGTGGTGTCTAAAGAGGACAATTAGCAAATTTTGCCCACGTAGCAAATACAGACCCATCTACAGTATCTATCTCTCTAGTCTGTATTACTATTATTTTTTTATTTATATAGTGCCCCAATGGTTCTGTAGTGCCGAACATAGGGGATGGAACATCGAGTAAAATTACCTAGTACATGGGTGATCAAACCGGACAGTAGAGACTACAGATGTGCAGCGGGCACTTTTCATGTTTTGGTTTTGGTTCTGGTTCCATGCTTGTGTTTTGGATCTGGATTGGTTTTGCCAAAATCACACTTTCGGGTTTTGGTTTTGGATCGTGGTGATTTTTGAAGAAAAAAAAACATAAAAACAGCTAAAATCACATAATTTGGGGGTAATTTTAATGCTACGTTATTATTAACCTCAATAATATTAATTTCCACTCATTTCCAGTCTATTCTGAACACCTCACACCTCACAATATTGGTGGTCATTCCGAGTTGTTCGCTCTGTATTTTTTTCTCGCAACGGAGCGATTAGTCGCTAATGCGCATGCGCAATGTCCGCAGTGCGACTGCGCCAAGTAAATTTGCTATGCAGTTAGGTATTTTACTCACGGCATTACAAGGTTTTTTTCTTCGTTCTGGTGATCGTAATGTGATTGACAGGAAGTGGGTGTTTCTGGGCGGAAACTGGCCGTTTTATGGGTGTGTGCGAAAAAACGCTACCGTTTCTGGGAAAAACGCGGGAGTGGCTGAAGAAACGGAGGAGTGTCTGGGCGAACGCTGGGTGTGTTTGTGACGTCAAACCAGGAACGACAAGCACTGAACTGATCACAGATGCCGAGTAAGTGTGGAGCTACCCAGAAACTGCTAAGAAGTGTCTATTCGCAATTCTGCTAATCTTTCGTTCGCAATTTTGATAAGCTAAGATTCACTCCCAGTAGGCGGCGGCTTAGCATGTGCAAAGCTGCTAAAAGCAGCTTGCGAGCGAACAACTCGGAATGAGGGCCATTGTTTTTAGGCCAAAAGGTTGCAATGAGATGGCTGGATGACTAAGCTAAGCGACACAAGTGTGCGGCACAATCACCTGGCCCATCTAGGAGTGGCACTGCAGTGGCAGGCAGGATGGCAGATTTTAAAAATAGGCCCCAAACAGCACATGATGCTGGATGGCTAAGCTAAGCGACACAAGTGTGCGGCAAAAACACCTTGCCCATCTAGGAGTGGCACTGCAATGGCAGACAGGATGGCACTTAATAAAACTAGGCCCCAAACAGCACATCATGAAAAGAAGAAAAAGAGATGCAATGATTAGCTGTATGAATAAGCTAAGCGACACAAGTGTGCTGCACAAACAACATGGGACGTGCTGGAATTTGCCCAGATGTAATAAACGCACAATATTGGTGGCACAGGAGAGCGTACCCCTAAATCACACACACACACACACACACACACACACACACACACACACACACACACACACACACACACATGGCAAAGCCTGTAAAATTAATTTGGATAATAATAACCCTTTTATTTGGAGCTATTATAATAATATGCAGCACAGGCGAGCGTACCCCTACACCACACGGGGCAAACCCTGAAAAAATGATTTGGATAATAATATAAGTAATGTATATAACCATTTTATTTGGATTAAATAATATACAGCACAGGACACCACCACTGGATTTATGACCGCACAAGACACCACCACTGGATTTATGACCGCACAAGACACCACCATAGGCGTGCGCACGGGGGGTTCCTGGTGCGCACAGGCACCCCCTAATGTGCGGCACCCCCCACACGCCAAGCCTGCTGCAGCACAATGGAGTGATCACTGCTAATTCCTGGCTGTGGTACTCCCCCCTCCGCTGCGGCAACCACAGCCAGGGCAAGCCGAAATACAGTATGCTGAGCCATTGCTCAGTTTAACTGGGGCAGCAGCGACTTTCTATACTGATTTGGAGGGTTTTTTTTAAAGTGGGCGTGGCCACGGAGGTCCGCGATTAGACCACACCCCCAACTTTCCCTGAGCCCGGCAATCTACTGTATGTGCAGCCCGCTTTCTTTTGCTGGTGCAGGTGGATCTCTGACAGCAGCCATCCCATGGAGCCCAGCTAAGAAGGAGAAGGTAAGGTTTGTGTCAGTGTGTGTCAGTGTACTTGACTGTGTGTGTGTCTCTGTGTCAGTAGACCCAGCAACATGGGGCAAAGAGTACACCTGTGCCAGGCCCCAAGGTTCTGAGGGGCCCCGAGGTTCTGAACACCCCCAGGGCCGGATTAAGCCCCCAGGGGGCCCGGGGCACTCAAAACAGGGTTGCCCCTTTCCCTCTTGTTGGTACCACATCCCCTGGCTGTGCCTCGTCCCCCTGTGGCAGGTTATATATATATGGTGGTGGGGGCTCATGAAATATTTAAGGGAATCATTCAATATATATGAAGTGGGGGAACATTAAATAGGGGTGAACTTGTATCATTATTATATTAGAGCCCCCATCACATGTTTAATAATCTATTTAACACCTTATAAAATATATTTAATGATTCTCTCCCCCCAGCCGCCCCCACCCCACTCTCCTCAGTTACATACCCGCCACTGATCACCGCAGGGCTGACAGGCACCTTCATAGTCTGTCCTGCCGCCTCCCAATGTCCCGCTCCTCATTAAATTCTTAGGGGATGAGACATCACGTCATGATGTCTCATCCCCGAGTGTCAGTTGCGCAGCGCCGCTACTCACACTGGCGCTGCAGACGGAGTGGTGAGTATGCGGGCACATATTCCATTGCAGGCGGGGATGACTCTGCTTGTCTTAAGGCTCCGCTGCGGGCAGCAGCACTCCCGCTGCTGCTGGGAGTGCTGCTGCTGCTGGTGGATCCTGGAGACAAGTAGAATCAAATGTAGACAGCAGCTCCGGATGGGGGGCCCACTTAGAAAGAGGGTCCCGGGGTACTTACCCCCTGGACCCCACCCCGTTAGATCTCTGCTATAGTGTACATGATCCAGGAGGAGCCACAGCATCACAGAACCGCAGCATGACAGAAGAAGCGCAAAGCAGCTGCAGACACCCTCCCCACCCATGAGGAAACTGACACAGAGACAGTGTGGTGTCAGTGTATTTTTACTATATTTCCATTCTCATGAAATCTCTCTCTCTGTCTTTCTATCTTTCCCTCCCCCTCTCTCCCTATCTTTTCCTCTCTCTCCCCCTCCCCCACTCTCCCTCCACCCCCCCATATTTCTCTCTCCTACTTTCTCTCCCTCACTCTGTCTATGGGGCCCATTTATAATGCATTACATATTGAATGCGAGCTCGGCAGGATCTTACCGCAAAGGATCGCATTGCAATATGCAATCCCTTCAGGTGACCACGATGCACTGAGGCATTTCTGGCAGAAGGTTCTCAGGGAACCAGCCGGCTCTACTTTCCCCAATCTTTACCCCATAGGATACAATGGGGTATCGCAGTCAAATATTGCAGCAGCTGCGGGGAACATTGATACATTGTGCAGCATTGCATCCCGCATAGAAACCTATGGGGGATGGGGCTGCGGGCAGAAATGGAGGGATCGCAGCAGGTATCTCCGATACCTGCTGCAATCCCTTCTTTATACATACCAGGGAAACTTAATATTTGCGGCTAATTTCTGAAAACGGGTGTTTTCAGGGGACATAGCCGCAAATATTTTTTGATAAATGAGCCCCTCTGTCTCCCCCGTATCCCTCTCTCCTTTTCCCTCCCCCCTCTCTTCTGGGGGGGATCTCTCTATCTCCCCCTTTCACTCTCAGTGGTCGAGGTGCCACCTGACCTGCAGTCATTTACTTCTACCACGGTCTATTCCAGCGGGGTAAGGCTTCATGGTCATGCTGGTTTATAGGTGCTGTGCTGGGTCAGAGGCGGAGCTACAGATGTTGCCACACTCATCCATCATTGCGGCATGGATGGCGTGACTAGTGTGCCTTAGTCTATGATGCACGTGTGCATGTTCACGCGCATGCCACAGACTTCTGTGGAGCGATAGTTGGCTGAAACTATTCACAACAGAGCGTTCAGTGCAGCTTGCCGCGATGCATATGCCCGTGGGTACACACCGTGGCAAAGATGAGGCTGGCTACATCTGTAATGGCGGTGCTAGGGGCACCAGCCAAAATCTGCCTTGGGCATCAAATTGATTAGGGCCGGCTCTGGGCATAATGTTAATATGGCTCATACCGTGTGTCATAAAATGAATTTCGACTCATACCGTGTGGCATAATGTGAATTTTGGCTCATACCGCGTGGCATAATGTTAATTTTGGCTCATACCGTGTGGCATAATGTGAATTTGGCTTATACCGTGTGGCATAATATGAATTTAGACTCATACCGTGTGGCATAATGTGAATTTTGGCTCATACCATGTGGCATAATGTGAATTTGGATCATACTGTGTGGCGTAATGTGAATTTTGGCTCATACTATGTGGCGTAATGTGAATTTTGGCTCATACTGTGTGGCATAATGCGAATTTCGGTCATACTGTGGGGTAATGTGAGTAAGGGACACTGCTGTAAGTAGCTTGTGAGCATGGGGACATGTATGACAAATGCTGGTGTCCTGCAGAGGAGGAGTGTGATGGCATAGAAAGAGGCAAATGTGGTTCTGATGGCACGTGTTAGTTTTAAACTGTATTTGTGTTATATTAAAAAACTCAAATGTTCAGCCCCCTACATCTCCCATACTTTTCAGAATGTCCCACTCAAATTTAGGGTGTAGGTGCTTGGGGGTGCAAGGGGTGGGGGGGTGCATATGCACCTAGGCCCACCACTCTCTAGTTCCGTCACTGGGTCAGATATAGGTTGGGGAAGTGGAAGCAGCGATAAGGTGCAGCGGCAGCTAGGCCTCAGGGTTATGCCGTAGCGGACAGTCAGTACCAGCCAGTGGTCACACCATTATGTTTCATTTTATTTCTCTGGGGTGTATTATATCTATGTTATTTGTAAGAACTAGGGAGAAATTAGATTAAGCCATGTGATATTACTGAGATAATGTAAAATAGTGCTAGACACGCCCCTCCTGCGGTGCACCCCCTAATAAAATAAGCTGCGCACACCTATGGACACCACCACTGGACTGATGCAGCGCCAGACAGCACCACTGGACTGGACTTATACGGCAGTACCCCTGGATTTATATGCCAGAACCACTGGAATTATATGGCAGTATAACTGGAATTATAAGGCAGTACCACTGTACTGGATTTTTACGGCAGTATCACTGGACTTATACGCCAGTAACACTGGAATTATACGGCAGTACCACTGGACATATACGGCAGTATCATGGGACTGGTCTTATACGCCAATACCACTGTATTTATACGGCAATACCACTGGACATATATGGCAGTATCACTGGATTTATACGGCAGAACCATTGGACACAAATGGCACTATCACTGGACTTGATTTATACGCCAGTACCACTGGATTTATATGGCAGTACCAGTGAACATATACGGCAGTATCACTGTACATATACAGCAGTATCACTGGATTTAAATGGCAGTACCGCTGGACATATATGGCAGTATCACTGGACATATATGACAGTATCACTGGACTGGATTTATACGCCAGTACCACTGAAAATATACGGCAGTACCACTGGACATACAGTATACGACAGTATCACTGGAATTATATGGCATTGCCACTGGACAAATACGGCAGTATCACTGGACTGGATTTATATGCCAGTACCACTGGAATTATACAGCAGTATCACTGGAATTATACGGCAGTACCATTGGACATATACGGCAGTATCACTGGACTAAATTTATACGACAGTACCACTGGATTTATATGGCAGTACCACTGGACATACACTGCTCAAAAAAATAAAGGGAACACTAAAATAACACATCCTAGATCTGAATGAATAAAAAATTCTTATTAAATACTTTGTTTTTTATATAGTTGAATGTGCTGACAACAAAATCACACAAAAATTATCAATGGAAATCAAATTTATTAACCCATGGAGGTCTGGATTTGGAGTCACCCTCAAAATTAAAGTGGAAAAATAAACTACAGGCTAATCCAACTTTGATGTAATGTCCTTAAAACAAGTCAAAATGAGGCTCAGTAGTGTGTGTGGCCTCCACGTGCCTGTATGACCTCCCTACAACCCACACAAGTGGCTCAGGTAGTGCAGCTCATCCAGGATGGCACATCAATACGAGCTGTGGCAAGAAGGTTGCTGTGTCTGTCAGCGTAGTGTCCAGAGCATGGAGGCGCTACCAGGAGACAGACCAGTACATCAGGAGACGTGGAGGAGGTCATAGGAGGGCAACTACCCAGCAGCAGGACCGCTACCTCCATCTTTGTGCAAGGAGAAACAGGAGGAGCACTGCCAGAGCCCTGCAAAATGACCTACAGCAAGCAACAAATGTGCATGTGTCTACTGAAACGATCAGAAACAGACTCCATGAGGGTGGTATGAGGGCCTGACGCCCACAGGTGGGGGTTGTGCTTACAGCCCAACACCGTGCAGGATGTTTAGCGTTTGCCAGAGAACACCAAGATTGGCAAATTCGCCACTGGCGCCATGTGCTCCTCACAGATGAAAGCAGGTTCTCACTGAGCACATGTGACAGATGTGACAGAGTCTGGAGACGCCAAGAAGAACATTCTGCTGCCTGCAACATCCTCCAGCATGACCGGTTTGGTAGTGGGTCAGTAATGGTGTGGGGTGGCATTTCTTTGGGGGACCGCACAGCCCTCCATGTGTTCACCAGAGGTAGCCTAACTGCCATTAGGTACCGAGATGAGATCCTCAGACCCCTTGTGAGACCATATGCTGGTGCGGTTGGCCCTGGGTACCTCCTAATGCAAGACAATGCTAGACCTCATGTGGCTGGAATGTGTCAGCAGTTCCTGCAAGACGAAGGCATTGATGCTATGGACTGACCCGCCCATTCCCCAGACCTGAATCCAATTGAGCACATCTGGGACATCATGTCTCGCTCCATCCACCAAAGCCACGTTGCACCACAGACTGTCAAGGAGTTGGCGGATGCTTTAGTCCAGGTCTGGGAGGAGATCCCTCAGGAGACCATCCACCACCTCATCAGGAGAATGCCCAGGCATTGTAGGGAGGTCATACATGCACATGGAGGCCACGCACACTACTGAGCCTCATTTTGACTTGTTTTAAGGACATTACATCAAAGTTGGATCAGCCTGTAGTGTGTTTTTCCACTTTAATTTTGAGGGTGACTCCAAATCCAGACCTCCGTGGGTTAATAAATTCAATTTCCATTGATAATTTTTGTGTGATTTTGTTGTCAGCACATTCAACTATGTAAAGAACAAAGTATTCAATAAGAATATTTCATTCATTCAGATCTAGGATGTGTTATTTTAGTGTTCCCTTTATTTTTTTGAGCAGTGTATATACGGCAGTATCACTGGATTTATACGGAGGTACCACTGGACATATATACGGCATTATCACTGGACTGGATTTATACGCCAGTACCACTGGATTTATATGGCATGACCACTGGACATATACGGCAGTATCACCGGAATTATATGGCAGTACCACTGAACATATACGGCAGTATCACTGGACTGGATTTATACGCCAGTACCGCTGGAATTATACGCCAGTACCGCTGGAATTATACGCCAGTACCGCTGGAATTATACGGCAGTACCACTGGAATTATACAGCAGTATCACTGGAATTATACGGCAGTATCACTGGACTGGATTTATACGCCAGTACTGCTGGAATTATACGCCAGTTCCACTGGAATTATATGGCAGTACCACTGGAATTATATGGCAGTACCACTGGAATTATACGGCAGTACCACTGGACATATACGGCAGTGTCAATGGATTTATACAGCAGTACCGCTGGACATTTACGGCAGTATCACTGGACATATACAGCAGCACAGGGACACCACCACTGGACTGATGCAGAATAACACAGCACCACTGCAATGGACTGGACTTATACAGCAGCACTGGACATATGGCAGCAGAGGACACCACCACGGTGACTGGACTGATGCAGCACAAGACACTACCACTGTACTGATGCAGGACAACACCGCACCACTGCAATGGACTGGACTTATACAGCAGCACTGGACATATGGGAGTAGAGGACACCACTACTGTGACTGGACAGATGCAGCACAAGACACTACCACTGAACTGTTGCAGGACACTGAGGACAGAGAAACGTCCTCTCTCTATACTCTCCAATGCCGGAGTGAAAATGGCGGTGACGCGTGGTCCTTATATGGAATCCAAACCCTGTGAGAATCCGACAGCGGGATGATGAAGTTTTGCCTCATTCTGGTTTCCGAGTCAGGCAGGAAAACCCGAGCCTGACTTGGAGATGGGCTTGGGTAGTGAAGTTCGGAGGGTTTGGTTCTCAGGGAACTGAACTTGCTCATCTCTAGTATAGACATGATTACTATCTGCAAATTACATAAATTACATATAGCCCACAGAAGGAAAAAAGGACCTGCTGGCATGAGCTTACATTCTGGTGGGGCTATGGGTGCAGACATAAAGGGAAAGGGTAGCAGAGCTGGAGATTTGTAAGAGGCAGTGGTAGGTTTTGGAGGAGACGCAGTGGTCTTCAGCATAAGCGAGTGGGAGGAAGCAGGGCCAGACTGGCCTACTGGACCATAGTGGAAAACCCTGGTGGGCCTCACTGTCTCAGGGTCCATCACATTCGCTAGGGGTCAGGTTAGAGACTGTGCATTCAAATTATACATGGTTACTCTGTTAGAGGGTGAGTTACCTGGTGGAGCAGGACCACTGATGAGTATGGGTCCTTGGTTCACTTCTATATAAACTACACCAAGTTTTGCCAACCTGACAATTAAAGTGGGTAGTGATGACACAACCCTGTCCCCTCTCTTGATGGCTGCAAATTTCAATATAATGAACACAGTTCCTGCCAGTGAATTGAATGGCACTGTAGTTCTGCATAATTTTTTTTATAATGGCAATTATTTCACCTTTACTAGAACTAATGCCGTTCTCATTAAGTTTTAGACCCTGGCCTGTCAGTACTGGGATCCCCTATTACATGTATAGTGCATTATTGCAGTATGTACTGTATACACAGGATCACTGTCATCTGGTTAATACATCTTTTACATTACACCACATTCTCAGGACTATAGTGTATTCACGACAGTGCATTTCTGTTATCAGTCTGGGAAATCATCATGTATGCACTATCAGTATTTACTATATATCAAGGGTGGCCAAACAGTCGATCGCGATTGACTAGTCGATCGCGGACATGCGACCAGTTGATCACGATCCACCGCCCATCCACCCAAAGCCGCGCCTCTCCTGCCTGCCGCCCTACCCCTCAGTCTGGTCTCCGGCAGTCACGGCGGATTGTATAGCTCAAATCAGGCGCCGGTTCGTTAGCCAATCAGAGCTCGCGGACCGACGCCTGATTTGAGATATACACGCTGCCGTCACCGCTGGAGATCAGACTGAGGGGCAGGGCAGCAGGCAGGAGAAGCGCGCGCAGCGCACTCCACACAGCACGGTGAGCACTACTATGGGGGCATATCTGGCACTGTGGGCACATGGCACTGTGGGGGCATATCTGGCACTGTGGGCACATGGCACTGAGGGGGCATATCTGTATCTGGCACTGTGAGGGCATATCTGGCACTGCGGGCACATGGCACTGTGGGGGCATATCTGTAATCTGGCACTGTGGGGGCATATCTGGCACTGTGGGGGCATATCTGGCACTGCGGGCACATGGCACTGTGGGGGCATGTGTGTTTCAAGTTTTTATCTGTGGGGGCCAATGTGTTATTTCGTGCGAGACAGTTAATATACTCTGTGCAGCAACGCTGTGTCCCTTTTTTGTATACCATGCCCACTTTTTGTTATACCACGCCCACTTTTTGTTATGCCACGCCCCTGAGATGCGCGCTATTATTCCTCCTAGGTAGATCACAAAAGCTTTTTAGCTTTCAAAGTAGATTGCCGACTCCAAAAGTCTGGCCACCCCTGCTATATATACAGTATATATTTATAAAGGAGCTCAGATCATGCATTCCCTAATGGGTAGCCAAGTCTCTGTGGTGGCTATCCACATGCCCTCCGGTGGCCTCTTTGATAACTGAACACACCCCTTAAGCATAAACTTGGCAAGGGTGAAGGGGGAAATATGGGTGTGTAGCAGAATAGAAAAGGTTGATGGGAAATCAAAAGGCTGGTGAAAAGTAGGTTACCGTAATCTAGGTGAGAGATAAGAGTCTGGAGGGAAAATTCCAATTAGAGATGTGCGGCAGACACTTTTCGTGTTTTGGTTTTGGATCTGGATCTCCGCTCGTGTTTTAGATCTGGATTGGTTTTGCCAAAACCACCCTTTCGGGTTTTGGTTTTGGATCTGGATCTCCGCTCATGTTTTGGATCTGTATTGGTTTTGCCAAAACCACCCTTTTGGGTTTTGGATCTGGATGATTTTTTAGAAAAAAACCATAAAAACAGCTAAAAGCACAGAATTTTGGGGGTAATTTTGATCCTACGGTATTATTAACCTCAATAGCATTCATTTCCACTCATTTCCAGTCTATTCTGAACATCTCACATGGCACACCTCATAATATTGTTTTTAGGCCAAAAGGTTGCACCGAGGTCGCTGGACGAATAAGCTAACAAGTACCTGGCCCATCTAGGAGTGGCACTGCAGTGGCAGACAGGATGGCAGTTTTAAAAAAAATAGGCCCCAAAGAGCACATTATGCAAAGAACAAAAAGAGGTGCAAGATGGAATTGTCCTTGGGTCCTCCCACCCACCCTTATGTTGTATAAACAGGACATGCACACAGCTCCCTCGTGCTCACTAGGCACCGTGCCCATCCCTCACGTGGATGTTACTAAGCTTTGCAGCAGACTGAAGCCCAGGAAGGTATCAGGGCTTGACGGCGTATCTCCATCCGCCCTAAAAACTTGTGCCGCACAGCTGGCTCCAGTCTTCACGGTTATCTTCAACAAGTTGCTCGGTACTGGAGTGGTGCCAGGCTGCTTCAAGCACTCGACCATCATCCCAGTGCCAAAAAAACCTGCTGCTCCTGTGAAACTGAACAACTACAGGCTGGTAGCACTAACATCAGTGGTGATGAAGACGTTGGAACGACTGGTACTGACACATCTAAAGTCTACAGTAGGTCCACTCCTTGACCCTCTCCAGTTTGCCTACAGAGATAATAGATCGTCAGAGAACGCAGTGAATTTGGGTCTGCATCACATTTTGCAGCACGTGAACTCGCCGGAGGGTTACGCGAGGGTAATGTGCGTGGACTTCAGCTCTGCATTCAACACTATCTTTCCTGGTCTACTGCAATCGAAAATGCACAGACTAGGTGTCTCAGATAGGCTATGCTCCTGGGTGTTGAACTTCCTAACGGAGTGGGAGCAGAGAGTCAGGATGGGGAAATTCTCCTCGGGAGTAAGGTCAACCAGCACGGGCACCCCCCAGGGTGTGTTCTTTCCCCCTTCCTCTTCTCTCTTTACATCAATGACTGCATCTGCAGGGACATGCCTGATCACGGAGGGAGAGGAGGCTGCTTACAGGAAAGAGGTAGATCAGCTTGTAACCTGGTGCAGCGCTAACAATCTACAGTTAAATGCATCAAAGACGGTTGAGATGATCATAGACTTCAGAAAGCATCCCCCTACACTCCCCCTACACTCCCCCCACAACAGTTGTAGGCTCCACGATTGCTAGGGATCTGAAGCGGCAGTCCAACATCAACAGCATTTTTGGGAAAGCTCAGCAGAGGCTGTACTTCTTACGCCAACTTAGGAAGTTCAAACTGCCGCAGGAACTCCTGGTGCTCTTCTAGTCTGCTATTATTCAAATCCATTATCTGCACCTCGATAATATTGTGGTTTGGCTCGGCCTCAACTCATGACAGGAACAATCTACAGCAAATAGTGGGGGCAGCGGAAAAAATCATTGGGACAAATCTCCCGGTGATTGAGGATATATATCGGGCAAGGGTTACTAATTAGGCGGAAAGGATCATTGGTAATCGATCCCACCTTACTCACAACATGTTCAGAAGGCTGCCGTCAGGGAGGCGGCACTGCTCGCAACTGGTGAGAACCGACAGACACAGAAACAGTTTTTTTCCCCAGCAACTACCCTAATAAATTCATGGGCGCCTAGCCCATTCCATTTGCAATTCAACCTGGCACATGTATCTACATACCTATCATACTGCTCTTCCCCATGTGTGTTTTGGTCTTATGTATGTATACTGTCTGAGAGCGGTGGCTATCGGAAACAATTTCCTTGTGTATTGTGTACTGATATACTTGGCAATAAAGTGATTCTGATTCTAATTAACATACCAATCATTTCAGCAGAGGCAATTGCTGGTAAAAGTCTTCCTGGAGGAATTTATAAGTCATTTTGAAGGACATCCATCTTATCCACATTTTGTGGAAGTAACCTCCTACACCGATCACTGACAAGGTTACTGGCTGCACTAAACATTCTTTCGGAGTACACACTGGAGGGGGGGAAACTTAGGTAAAATAAAGCCAGTTTCTGCAAGGGCCTCCAAATTGGATCTTTTTCCTGCCAGTATACATACGGACTGTCTGAAATGCCTACTTGGATGCTGTCACCCATATAATCCTCCACCATTCTTTCAATGGTGATAGCATCATATGCATTGACAGTAGACATGTCAGTAATTGTTGGCAGGTCCTTCAGTCCGGACCAGATGTCAACACTTGCTCCTGACTGCCCTGCATCACCGCCAGTGAGTTGGCTAGGAAATGTTATCCTTTTCCTCGCAGCTCCAGTTGTGGGAGAAAATGAAGGAGGAGCTGTTGACGGGTCACGTTCTGCTTGAGTTGACCACTTTCTCACCAGCAGCTCTTTGCACCTCTGCAGACTTATGTCTGCCAGAAAGAGAGATACAACATAGGCTTTAAACCTAGGATCAAGCATGGTGGCCAATATGTAGTGCTCTGATTTCAACAGATTGACCACCCTTGAATTCTGGAAAAGCGAATGAAGGGCTCCATCTACAAGTACCACATACTTAGTGTAATCGCTCCGTATTAACTCCTTCTTTAATTTCTCCAGCTGCTTCTGCAAAAGCTTGATGAGGGGAATGATCTGTCTCAAGCTGGCAGCGTCTGAAATTACTTCACGTGTGGCAAGTTTGAACGGTTGGAGAACCTTGCATAAGACGTAAATCATTCTCCACTGCTCTTGAATCAGGTGCATTCCCCCTCCTTTGCCTATATCGTAGGTGGATGTATAGGCTTGAATGGCCTTTTGCTGCTCCACCATCCTCTGAAGCATATAGTTTTGAATTCCACCTCGTTACCACCTCTTGCTTCAGGTGATGGCAGGGCAGGTTCAGAAGTGTTTGCTGGTGCTCCAGTCTTCGGCGCACGGTCACTGAATGTCGAAAATGGCCCGCAATTTTTCGGGCCACCGACAGCATCTCCTGCACGCCCCTGTCATTTTTCAAAAATTTTTGCACCACCAAATTAATTGTATGTGCAAAACATGGGATATGCTGGAATATGCCCAGATGTAATGCATGCACAATATTGATGGCATTGTCAGATATCACAAATCCCCAGGAGAGTCTAAGTGGGGTAAGTAATTGTGCGATGATGTCCCTCAGTTTCCGTAAGAGGTTGTTAGCGGTGTGCCTCTTACGGAAACTGGTGAAACACAGTCCGGGAATTGCTTCCCTAGTGAAGGACGGGATTTGGTATCAGGGACACAGTACGTCCATCAACTGTCTAAATCCCACTGCACTAATGGCGGATACTGGACGCACGTCTAACGCTAGCATAGTTGTTATGGCCTCAGTAATACATTTCGCAACAGGGTGACTACTGTCATATTTTATTTTCCTCGCAAAGGACTGTTGGACAGTCAATTGCTTAGTTGAAGGAGTACAAGTGGTCTTCCGACTTCCCCTCTGGGATAACGATCGATCCTTGCAGCAACAATAGCAGTGGCAGCAGTAGGCGTACCACTCAAGGATCCTCCAGAGGAATCCCGGTTAGGAGAGGACTCGTCAGTCATGCCAGTGACTTGGCCTACAGGACTACTTACATTACTGACTGAGGAGGAAATTGACGTTGAAGGAGTTGGTGGTGTGGCTTGCAGGAGCTTGGGTACAACAGGTAGAAGGGATTTAGGTGTCACTGGACTGCTTATGCTCTTAGCCAAAGTTTCTGAACTTGACAATAACTTCTGAGGAATGCACTCCAGGTGACGTATAAGGGAGGATGTTCTTTATCAGTTAATGTCCTTACCCCTACTTATTATGGATTGACAAAAGCAACACATGGCTAGACACCTGTTGTCCGGATTAGGGGAGAAATAATTCCACACCGAAGAAGAGGTGGCTTTTTTGGTGTTTTGCCCAGGCATGACAATGGGCTTTTTCATCCCATGGCCAACAACTGTCTCCACTGGTGCCTTATTCAAACAAACCACATCACCATCAGAATCCTCATCGTCAACATCCTCCTCAGCGCTAGCTTCACCAATATCCTCCTCATCCTGGTGTACGTCTACAGTGACATTCTCAATCTCAATATCAGCAACTGGACTGGCAGTGCTCCTCCCAGCACTTGCAGGGGGCGTACAAATGGTGATAGGAGCCTCCTCTTTCCATACAGTCTTGGGAAGGTCAGGCCTAGATATCGCAACCGCAGACACACTTGGACTCTCCTTTGGGATTTGTGATATCTCTGAACGCATAGTTGTTTTTTTCCTGTGCTTTAACAAGTTTAATTTTTTTTTCATTTTTCAAGAGGGAGGAGGGCTTTCATACTCATGAGAAGCTGAGCCACCAGTCTTGAACACTTAGCCTTTCCTTGCCACTTCGTGTCGTGAATGGCATATTGCTAATTTTACGTTTCTCTTTAAATAATTTCTTTTTTTTCTGATTATTAATTTTTGCTTCTTGGATTTTACATGCCCTCTATGACATTAGGCATTGGCCTTAGCAGAAGACGGTGATGGAATTGCATTGTCAATATCATGACTGGTGGCAGTAGCAGCTTCAGCACTAGTACTAGGAACTGGAAGTGGTTCCTGATCTTCCACTATTTTTTCCTCTAAATTGTTGCTCTCCATTTCACAGGACAGCATCACCCAACAGCAGCACACCTGAATTTTTACAGCATACAAGACTGAGCCACCAAGCATACAGGACCAGTGTGTTTTTATTTTAGCAACTGCACTTGTGAATTTTTACAGCATACAAGACTGGGTCAGCACACCTGTATTTTCACAGCATACAGGGCCAGGGTACTTTTATTTTAACAACTTCACCCCTGAATTTTTACAGCATACAAGACTGGGACAGCACCCCTGTATTTCCATAGCATACAGGACCAGTGTGCTTTTATATTAACAACTGCACCCCTGATTTTCTATAGCATACAGAACCAGTGTGCTTTTATTTTAACAACAGCAGCACCCCTGAATTTTTACAGCATACAAGACTGGGCCAGCACCCCTGTATTTTCACAGCATACAGGCCAGTGTGCTTTTATTTTAACTGCACCCCCTGAATTTTTACAGCATACAGGGCCAGTGTAATATTATTTTAACAGCAGCACCCCTGTATTTGTACAGCATACAAGACTGGCCCAGCACCCCTGTATTTTTAAAGCATACAGGATCAGTGTGTTTTTATTTTAATCAACTGCACCCCTGAATTTTTACAGCATACAGGGCCAATGTAATATTATTTTAACAACTGCACCCCTGAATTTGTACAGCATATAGGACCAGTGTGCTTTTATTTTAACAACAGCAGCATCCCTGAATTTTTACAGCATAGGAGACTGGGCCAGCACACCTGTATTTTCACAGCATACAGGACCAGTATGCTTTTATTTTAACAACTGCACCCCTGAATTTTTACAGCATACAGGAGGACAGTGCCCCTGCCCCCTGTTCAACACAGTGATAGCCAGGACTGCAACAGCCATGTACTGCTGCAGCACCCCTAACAGCACATGAACCACCAGTGACAGCCAGGACAGCACACCTAACAGCACAGGTACACCACAGTGATAGGAGCAGCACCCCTACAGAGCACACACTAACCCCACCAAACGCCACCACCCACAGAGAGACAGAGGTCTGTCTCCCTCACTCTCCAGGCCCAGAGTGAAAATGGCGGCGACGCGCGGCTGTTTATATGGAATCCAAAACCCGCGAGAATCCGACAGCGGGATGATGACGTCTTGCCTCGTTCTGGTTTCCGAGTCTAGCTCAGAGCATGAAGTTTGGGGAGGGTGTTTTGGTTCTCCAGGAACCGAACCTGCTCATCTCTAGTCCTGATCATTGAAATATTATAGAGGTGGAAACAGGATTTGGAGTGGAACTGAATATGGGTGACAACGAGAAGACAGAATCAAGGATGACACCCAGGCAACCATCTTGGGGAATAAACGAGAGTGGGGTATTATCAACAGAGAGTGAGAGTGGACTTTGGCAGGAAGAAAGATGATAGGAGAAATGTAATAGCCTACAAGATGCAAGCAAGTTTTTCTACTATTATTAAGGAAACTTGGTTGTGTCTTTTAAATTATTGCAGCTTTAAATAATGTATATATTTTAATGTCTGAGGAAAAATTAGATTTATGGTAAGAACTTATCGTTGTTAAATCTCTTTCTGCGAGGTACACTGGGCTCCACAAGGATTAACATCGGGGTGTAGAGTAAGATCTTGATCCGAGGCACCAACAGGCTCAAAGGTTTTGACTGTTCCCAAGATGCACAGCGTCGCCTCCTCTATAACCCCGCCTCCATGCACAGGGAGCTCAGTTTCGTTAACCAGCCCAATGCAGTAGCAGGTACCAGAGACGACAACCGCTCGTAGACAATCACACCACACACTCACCGCAGGAGAGGGTGTCAGCGGTTATGCCAATACCAACCCAAAGAAGCTCAGTGCATCAGGGTGGAGCCCGGTGTACCTCGCAGAAAGAGATTTAACAAAGGTAAGTTCTTACCATAAATCTCATTTTCTGCTGTGGGGTACACTGGGCTCCACAAGGATTAACATCAGGGATGTCCTAAAGCAGGTCCTTATGGGAGAGGGCACAAGAAACTGGTGTCCAAATGAAGCATCCTGGGAAGCGGCGGTATCAAAGGCATAGAACCTAATGAACGTGTTCCCAGAGGACCACGTAGCTGCCTTGCACAATTGTTCAAGGATCGCACCACGTTGGGCCACCCAAGAAGGTCCAACCGACCTAGTAGAATGGGCGTTAATGGTAGCAGGAGCTGGACGACCAGCCTGTACATAAGCATGTGCAATCACCATTCTAATCCATCTTGCCAAGTCCTGGTAAATACAAGGGCCCTGAACAAGGAGGTCTGGATATTGTGGAAGTAGAAGGGGACAATCTAGCGAGAGGCCCTGTAGATCGGAGAACTAGTGCCGTCTGGGCCACGCTGGAGCGATCAGAAGTAGGTTTCCTCCTTCTTGCTTGAACTTCCATATTACTCTGGGCAGGAGTGACACTGGAGGGAACACGTACGGCAGCCGAAAGTTCCATGAGTTTGACAGAGCATCCACGAACGCTGCTTGCGGATCCCTTGTACTTGCTCCGAAGACCGAAACCTTGTGATTGTGTCGAGACGCCATCAGGTCCACATCTGGGAGGTCCCACTTGTCCATGAGAAGTTGAAACACCTCTGGATGTAGGCTCCCCTCTCCGGCGTGCACGTCCTGACGACTGAGATAGTTCGCCTCCCAGTTCAGAACGCCCAGAATGAACACTGCGGACATGGCCGGCAGATGGCGTTCTGCCCACTGAAGAATCCTTGATACTTCCCTCATTGCCATGTGGCTTCGAGTGCCGCCCTGATGATTTATGTACGCCACCGTGGTGGCGTTGTCCGATTGCACCTGAAAAGGTCTGTTCTGTATGAGATGCTGGGCCATTGTTAACACCCGCAGTTCCAGAATATTAATCGGGAGTCGAGACTCCTCCTTGGTACACCGACCCTAAAGAGAGTGTTGTACCAACACCATGCCCCAACCTCTCAGACTGGCATCCGTCGTCAGGAGGACCCATTCGGATATCCAGAACGGACGGCCCCTGCTCAATTGAAGGTCCTGTAGCCACCAGCTCAGTGACAGGCGGACTTCCGGAGATAATAAGATCATGTGAGATCTGATCCGGTGAGGCAGGCCATCCCACTTGGTCAGAATTAACTTCTGCAGAGGGCGAGAGTGGAACTGAGCATACTCCACCATGTCGAAAGCTGACACCATGAGACCTAGCACTTGCATTGCCGAATGTATCGACACTTGCAGACGAGATAGGAAGCATCGAATCCTGTCCTGAAGCTTCAGGACTTTCTCCTGAGACAGGGACAACCATTGCTTGTGAGTGTCCAATAACGCTCCCAGGTGTACCATGCTCTGATCAGGGACCAGGGAGGATTTCTTCCAGTTGATCAGCCACCCGTGGGCTGTCATGCACTGGACCGTCAGATCGAGATGACATAGGAGAAGTGCTAGGGAATTTTCCAGGATCAACATATCGTCCAAGTTCAGTAAGATCCTAACCCCTTGACGGCGGAGTGTAGCTGTCATGACCACCATTACTTTGGTGAAAACTCGGGGAGCCATTGTCAAACAGGACAAACAGTGCCTCTGTTTTCCTAACCCGAGCCATCCTGGCTACATAAATTTTTAAGGCCCTGAATACATCAAGGGACTTGGAATCCTCCAAGTCACCTGTAGCCACAGGTACCACAATAGGTTGGTTCATATGAAACGATGAAACCACTTTAGGCAAAAATTGAGGACAAGTCTCAACTCTGCTCTATCCACATGGAAAATCAGATAGGGGCTTTTGTGAGATAAAGCCGCCAATTCGGACACCCGCCTTGCAGATGCCAAGGCCAACAACATGACCACCTTCCAAGTGAGAAATTTTAATTCAACCTTTTGAAGAGGTTCAAACCAGTGAGATTTTAGGAACTGTAACACCACGTTAAGGTCCCATGGTGCCACTGGGGGCACAAAAGGAGGCTGGATGTGCAACACTCTCTTTACAAAAGTCTGGACTTCTGGGAGAGAAGCCAATTCCTTCTGAAAGAAAATTGATAGGGCCAAAATCTGTACCTTAATGGAGCCTAACTTTAGGCCCATATCCACTCCTGTCTGTAGAAAGTGGACAAAACGGCCCAGATGGAAATCTTCCGTAGGAGCATTCTTGGCTTCACACCAAGATACATACTTCCTCCAGATACGGTGATAATGTTTCGCCGTCACCTCCTTCCTAGCCTTTATCAGAGTAGGGATGACTTCCTCCGGAATACCTTTCCCAGCTAGGATTTGGTGTTCAACCGCCATGCCATCAAACGTAACCGCGGTAAGTCTTGGAACACGCAGGGCCTCTGCTGCAACAGGTCCTCTCTGAGAGGAAGAGGCCACGGATCTTCTGTGAGCATTTCCTGAAGATCTGAATACCAGGCCCTTCGAGGCCAATCTGGAACAATGAGTATTGTCTGCACTCTTTTTCGTCTTATGATTCTCAATATTTTTGAGATGAGTGGAAGAGGAGGGAACACATAGACCAACTGAAACACCCATGGTGTCACCAGGGCGTCCACCGCTACTGCCTGAGGGTCCCTTGACCTGGCACAATACCTCCGAAGCTTCTTGTTGAGGCGTGACGCCATCATGTCTATTTGAGGAAGTCCCCAATGACTTGTTATCTCTGCAAAAACTTCTTGATGAAGTCCCCACTCTCCTGGATGGAGATCGTGTCTGCTGAGGAAGTCTGCTTCCCAGTTGTCCACTCCCGGAATGAAGACAGCTGACAGAGCGCTTATGTGATTTTCCGCCCAGCGAAGAATCCTGGTGGCTTCCGCCATTGCCACTCTGCTCCTTGTCCCGCCTTGGCGGTTTACATGAGCCATGGCTGTGACGTTGTCTGATTGAATCAGTACCGGTAGGTCACGAAGAAGATTCTCTGCTTGTCGTAGGCCATTGTATATGGCCCTCAATTTCAGTACGTTGATGTGTAGACAAGCCTCCTGGCTTGACCATAGTCCCTGAAAATGTCTTCCTTGTGTGACTGCTCCCCATCCTCGGAGGCTCGTATCCGTGGTCACCAGAACCCAGTCTTGAATACCGAACCTGCGACCCTAGAGAAGGTGAGCACTCTGCAGCCACCACAGGAGAGACACCCTGGCCCTGGGGGACAGGCTATTTTCTGATGTATTTGTAGATGGGACCCCGACCACTTGTCCAGAAGGTCCCACTGAAATGTCCTCGCATGGAACCTGCCGAAGGGGATGGCCTCGTAGGCCGCCACCATTTTTCCCAGTACTCGAGTGCATTGATGGACTGACACTCTTTTTGGTTTTAGCAGGTCTCTGACCATGTTCTGGAGGTCCTGGGCTTTTTCCACTAGGAGAAAAACCCTCTTCTGTTCCGTGTCCAGAATCATGCCTAAGAAAGATAGCCGAGTCGTTGGAATCAACTTTGACTTTGGTAGATTTAGAATCCAGCCGTGCTGCTGCAGCACTCTCAAGGAAAGCGACACGCTTTTCAGCAATTGATCTCTCGATCTCGCTTTTATCAGGAGATCATCCAAGTACGGGATAATTGTGACTCCCTGCCTGCGCAGGAGCACCATCATTTCCGCCATTACCTTGGTGAAAATCCTCAGGGCCGTGGAAAGCCCAAACGGCAACGTCTGAAACTGGCAGTGACAGTCCTGTACAGCGAATCTCAGGTACGCCTGATGAGGAGGATATATGGGGACATGAAGGTATGCATCCTTTATGTCTAGTGACACCATAAAATCCCCCTCTACCAGGCTGGAGATAACTGCCCGGAGCGATTCCATCTTGAATTTGAACTTTTTTAAGTACAGATTTAGAGATTTTAGATTCAGAATGGGTCTGACCGAGCCATCCGGTTTCAGGACCACAAACAGGGTTGAATAGTACCCTTTTCCCTGTTGGACTAGGGGAACCTTGATAATCACTTGCTGTTGATACAGCTTTTGAATTGCAGTAAAACTATTTCCCTCTCTGGGGGAGAAGCTGGCAAAGCTGACTTGAAAAATCGGCGAGGAGGCACCTCTTCGAATTCCAGTTTGTAGCCTTGGGATAAAATTTCCATTGCCCAAGGATCCACGTCTGACAGAACCCAGACCTGGCTGAAGAGTCGGAGATGTGCCCCCACTGGCGCGGACTCCCTCAGTGGAGCCCCAGCATCATGCGGTGGATTTAGTAGAAGCCGGGGAGGACTTCTGATATTGTGGTGTTTTCTTTTGCTGTGGGGGAACATAAGGCAAAAAAGAAGATTTACCCGCGGTAGCCATGGAAACCAGGTCCGCGAGACCCTCCCCAAATAAGACCTCACCCTTGTAAGGTAAAACTTCCATATGTCTCTTTGAGTCGGCATCACCCATCCACTGGCGGGTCCACAGGGCTCGCCTAGCAGAAATGGCATGGCTTTGGCTCTTGAACCTAACGGCCCAACGTCTCTCGCAGCGTCTCTCATATATAAGGCTGCATCTTTAATGTGACCCAAGGTCAATAAAATGCTATCCCTATCTAGGGTGTCAATGTCAGATGACAAGTTATCTGCCCATACTGCTACTGCGCTACATACCCATGCCGACGCTACTGCCAGTCTGAGCAAGGCACCCGTATGTGTATAAATTGATTTTAAGGTAGTTTCCTGTCTGCGATCAGCAGGATCCTTGAGGGCTGCCATGTCCGGAGATGGTATCGCCACCTTTTTGGACAAGCGCATTAAAGCCTTGTCCACCCTGGGCGAGGATTCCCGCCGTAAGAATTCTCTTGGGAATCTGCAGTTTCTTGTCTGGTGTTTCCCAAGCCTTTTCAAATAAAGCGTTCAGCTCATGAGACGGGGGAAAGGTTACCTCAGGTTTCTTTTCCTTAAACATGCATACCCTCGTGTCAGGGACAGAGGGGTCATCTGTGATACGCAAAACATCTTTTATAGCAATAATCATATAATGAATACTTTAGGCCACCCTTGGGTGTAACCTCGCATCATCGTAGTCGTCACTGAAGTCAGAATCCGTGTCGGTATCAGTGTCTGCTACGTGGGACAGGGGACGTTTCTGAGACCCTGAAGGGCCCTGTGACACAGCCAAAGCCATGGATTGACTCCCTGTTTCTTCCCTTTGTCCAATCTCTTATGTAATAAAGACACATTTGCATTTTAAACATTCCACATATCCAACCAATGAGGTGTCGGCGTCGCCGACGGAGACACCACAATCATCTGCTCTACCTCCTCCTTAGATGAGCCTTCCGCTTCAGACATGCCGACACACACGTACCAACACCCCCACACACTCAGGGATATATATCTATATGGAGACAGTCCCCGAATAAGGCCCTTTGGAGAGACAGAGAGAGAGTATGCCAGCACACACTCAGCGCCACCGGACACTGGAATACATTCCCAGTCAGTACAGCGCTTATATATATATATATATATATATATATATAACACTCACTGCGCCAAATAAATGTGCCCCCCCCCCCCATCTTTTGTGCCCTCTGTACTTGTGTTCAGCAGGGGAGAGTTCGGGGAGCCAGCTTCTCTGCAGCGCGCTGTGGAGAAAATGGCGCTGGTTAGTGCTGGAGGATCAAGCTCCGCCCCCTCAACGGCAGGCTTCGGTCCCGCTCAAATCTTTATACTGGCGGGGGTTTCTGTAATATACTGCCTCCGCAGTGTATATATATATATATATATATATATATATATATATATCTATGCCAGTGTCCCTAGAAGTTTATAACTGCTGCCCAGTGCGAGCCCCCCGCGCGCCCTGCACCCATACTGTGTCGTCAGTGTGTGTGAATGTGGGAGCAATGGCGCGCAGCGTTACCGCTGCGCGGTACCTCAGTGAAGATCAAAAGTCTTCTGCTGCCTTTGAAGTCTTCTTTCTTCTTATACTCACCCGGCTTCTATCTTCCGGCTCTGTGAGGAGGACGGCGGCGTGGCTCCGGGACGAACAACGAGGGTGAGACCTGTGTTCCGACCCTCTGGAGCTAATGGTGTCCAGTAGCCTAAGAAGCAGAGCCTATCATTTAAGCCAGTGCACACAGGGGCGGATTGGGAACAAAAAGCGGCCCTGGAAAACTTTGTACTAGTGGCCCCACATGGGCAGCACCAGAGGTGTAAGGTCTAGCCATGGGCCATGGCAGCAGCACCCTCCCCCCAAGACTTTCCAGATAGTGGGCATGTCTAGCATCAAGGGGGAAGTTAAAAGGAAATAAAATTAAATGTTATGAGCACATTATATGATACATCTTCAGAATTTAGGAAACTATATCATTCTTTAGAAAGATATAGTTTCTTGCTTATTACACCAACCGTATCCCAATCACTATTCACTCAATCTTATATGTCAGCCAAGCAGGCAGACAGAGCATACACTAGATCATCTGCAATGACAGGCTAAGTGGCAAAGTAATTTTCATATATGCAAATTAATTTGCATCTTATTCATTGTCTATAAATAGGACCACATGTCCTCAAACAAAACAGGCCCCACTGGTGCGTCGGCCCACCGGGAATCTTCCCTGTAAACCCTGTGGCCAATCCGCCTCTGAGTGCACACCTATCTAAAGTCTTTAGAGTGCCCATGTCTCCTGCGGAGCCCGTCTATACCCCATGGTCCTTACGGAGTCCCCAGCATCCTCTAGGACGTAAGAGAAAGTACTTTTAGCCTTCTGTGCGGAAGGAGCCGTACTAGGTAGGCAAGCTGTTTTAGCAGTAGCCAGATTAGCCACAATCTTATTTAGGTCTTCTCCAAAGACAATGTCTCCTTTGAAAGGAAGCACCTCCAGGATTTTCTTGGAATCCAAATCCACCGACCAAGATCTCAACCAAAGGATACGTCTGGCCAAAACGGATGCAGTAGTAGCCTTGGCCGCGAGCACCCCAGCATCGGAGGCCGCCTCCTTAAGGTACAGAGAAGCCATGGCAATATACGAGAGACATTGTCGAGCATGCTCAGATGCATCGGAAGACAGTTCTGCCTCGAGCTCCTGAGCCCACGCCTCAACAGCTTCAGCAGCCCAAGTTGCTGCAATTGTTGGCCATTGTACAGCCCCCGAAAGGGTAAAAATTGCTTTCAAACAGCTCTCCACACGACGATCCATCGGTTCCTTCAGAGAGCTGATGGTAGTTACTGGCAGAGCTTAGGAAACAACCATTCGCGCCACATGAGAATCTACAGGTGGTGGGGTTTCCCAATTTTTACACACCTCCACAGAAAGATGATAGCGAGCCAACAGCAGTGGCGTAGCTAGGGGTCCGCAGCCACTGCGAGCACTTGGAGGTGCGCAGGGCAGCGGGGCGCCCTAGCCACCACTGATTTCTGCTGGGAAGGAGAGACACGGAGGGAACAGCGCGCGCCTCTCTTGTGTGTCCCTCCTTCGTCTCCGGTGGCAGCGGCGTGTCTGTTTAATGAAGTGCCCGATCGTGAGCTCCTTCACAAAACAGCACAGCAGCGGGGGAGCCCAGAGGGGGGGGGGTGGTGCACCTGGCACTGGGGGGGGGGGGGGTGAGCATATTTGGCACTTGAAGGGGCATATTTGGCACTGGGGGAGCATAGTTGATAGTTGGCACGGGGGGGAGGGGCATATTTGGCACAGGGGGATCATATTTGGCCCTGGGAGAGCAAATTTGGCACTGGGGGGTATATGTGTACCTGGCCCTGGGAGAGCATATTTGGCACTGGGGGCTATATGTGTACCTGGCACTGTGGGAGAATATCTGGCACTGGGGGCATATGTGGCACTGGGAGCACAGCCCTAGCAACAAGCATTACCTCCTGGTTACAAGCACAACATCCAGCTCATGAAATCCCTGGCATTAAGCATTACCCCCTGGCAAGAAGCTTTAAATCCAGCAGATGATACCTCTGGCAACTAGCATAACATCTACCACATGAAATCCCTGGCAACAAGCATGACACCCTGAGCATGAAAACCCCTGGCACCGTGCATGGAACCAAGAGCATGAAACCCCTGGCAATGAGCAGGTAATTTAAAAGTAATTAGAAGCCTTACTCTAGGACTTAATGTGTAATGGGCATTGCGGTGTATGTCATAATGTATCACAGGCATTACGGTGTGTGGCATAGTATATCACGGGCATTGTGGTATGTGGTATAATGTCTCAGGGGCATTGCGGTGTGTGGTATAGGGTATAACGGGCATTGCGGTGTGTGGTATAGGGTATAACGGTCATTGCGGTATGTGTCACATGTATTACGTTGTGTGGAATACTATATCATGGGCAATGTGGTATGTGTGCAGGGTCATTGCAGTGTGTGGCATAATGTGTAGCGGACATTGCGATGCCTGTCATAATGTGTCACAGGCATTATGGTGTGTGGCATAATGTGTCGGGGGCATTATGGTGTGTGGCATATTGTGTCATGGGCATTATTGTGTGTGGCATAATGTGTCTGGGGCATTATGGTGTGTGATATATTGTGTAATGGGCATTAATGGGCATTATTGTGTGTGGCATAATGTCTAAGGGCCATTGCAGTATGTGGCATAATGTATACTGGGCATTACTATACGGATGAAAAATGACAAATAATGTACGGGGTATGAATCAGGATTTATTTTTTTTCCTGTGGTGGCCAACGTCTGGGCGTTCAGGTTGCAAAACTAGGGTATAAGGTAGTCTTTTCCTGGAATACCGCACCCCTTTATGCAAATCCACATCTATTTCAGCAAGGCCACACACCCTTTTGCAGCGCACGCAGATTCATCGCTTTACTAGGGCCAATTATGAGGGGGGCGCCAGAGAATTTTTTGGCTTGGGGGAGAAAAATTTCTAGTTACGCCACTGGCCAACAGTCTCTTATTCGGTGTAAACTTTGTCCCCGGATTTTCCCAGGATTCCTGACGTATGTCAACCAGGTGTTTAGAATAGGGTAAACCTGTTTAACCACCTTCTTGCGCCTAAACTTATCCGGTTTCTTGGAAACAGTTTCAGGCTCAGAATCAGACACCTGAAGAATGAGCCGTATCACCTCAATCAAATTCAAGACATCCACGGATGACTTCCCTTCCCCATCTGAAACATCAGCATCAGAGTCAGGGGGGTCAGTATATGCACCGTCCTCCGCAGAGGACGTGTCGGTTAGAGCCGTGGATTTGGAGGAGGTAATGACCCGTTTAGAAGATGACTTAGATTTAGTCATAGATCGGTTCAAATGCTGTAACTGAGTGGAAAGCTGATCCGCCCATGGCGGGTTCACAGCAGGAACCATAAACTGTTGCAGTGGCACAGGTGGTCCCACAGGGGGCGTCAATTTAGTCACAAGTGTGTTTAACAATGTGGAGAATGTAGCCCAAGGTGGGTCCTGTGAAACCCCAAGCGCTACTGAGCCACTGGGGGGTAATGAACCCTCTGAACCGGAACTCTCAGCTGCTAGATTATCCTCCATTACGTCTGCAGCCTCACTACCACGCAGAGTGGGAGAGGCCCCTACGTCGTTGCCACGTGTAGCAGACATAACTATTTGCACAGTAATGGGCAACTCGGTACAAGGTGTTGCAGCACTATACCTAGCAAGAACTCTCAGAATAGAAGCCTAAGATGGCACAGACCGGGAGTTCAAGAGATATAGAATATATGGTGACTATAAATCACAAGCAAAAATACCCCAACAGTATATCTTGTGATACAATCCTATATTAAATACAGAAAAACCTGAAACACTTGGTCCCCTCAGGTATAGCAATATAGGAATAGCACGCTGAGTGAAACACCCTGCAATAAGGCAACCACTCAGCGGCTACATGCACACACACATATATATTCACAAATTTACCATGCAGAAATTATGGGGGTAATTCCAAGTTGATCGTAGCAGGAATTTTTTTTAGCAGTTGGGCAAAACCATGTGCACTGCAGCACTGCAGGGGGGGGGGGGGGGGGGGGGCAGATATAACATTTGCAGAGAGAGTTAGATTTGGGTGGGTTATTTTGTTTTTGTGCAGGGTAAATACTGGCTGCTTTATTTTTACACTGCAATTTAGATTGCAGATTGAACTCACCACACCCAAATCTCTCTCTCTCTGCACATGTTATATCTGCCTCCCCTGCAGTGCACATGGTTTTGCCCAACTGCTAAAAAATTTCCTTCTGCGATCAACTCAGAATTACCCCCTATGTACCATGAACTGCACTGGACTAGCAATACAAAGTAATACTCAATATGGCTATATGTGATAACTATAGATATAACAAACACAGTAAGCACTGGATGTATATCACAGGGCATTTGTACCACCCAACCCTGAATGTATGCACTCTTTCTTTACTAACACAGTCCCAGTGACAGGTAGAATATTCAAGTGTCCTGTAGGAAGCACAGCACTGGAAGTCAGGCGGTTCCACAGAGGAGGATTTGCCCCAACAATCCCAGGAACAGCAAGGCTCTATCTGTAATGGACGCTGACCAGGAGTGAAGGGGAAGGAAGCAGCTCCAGGGTGGGAACATTGTATAAATGGCGCCCTGGGGCTGGGGGGAGAGGCATCAGGTCCGGCCAGCTCCCCCTGCTGCCATCCCCACCGGGTGTGCGGGCAGAACTAACAACGGGGAAATTGGTACTAAATCCCCCTGACCTGTGCCCAAAATAATACCCTGGTGGCTAGTGGAGCAGCTGCACAGTACTCAGTGTCCACGCCAGTGCACGCGGCCCGCCTCCCATGGCCGCGCTGGATCGCGGTAAAGTGTGGCACAGGAGCCCCTTACCTCCCACTTGTCTGCGGCCTCGCGATCCTGGAGACGGCGACGTGTGTGTGACTCACATTTTGGAAGAAGCCTGCGTCTCCGCTGCACTGCAACCCCAGCGCGGGAGTATACAGCGCCGCTGGGGGTGATGGAGCTGCACGCTAGAAAGTCTCTAAGACTTTGCCAACAGCAGCCCTTGAAGTCTTCAAACAGATTACTGTTCAGTTTTTCGCAAAAAAACTCTGAAAAAGGCTGCTTAAGGTAACCACCTGTAAAGTGCCTGCATACTGCAAGGCACCAACTTACAAACTGAGATCCCTGGCATGGAGGCGGGGTTATAGAGGAAGCGACGCTGTGCATCTTGGGAACAGTCAAAAGCTTTGAGCCTGTTGGTGCCTCGGATCAAGATCCTACTCTACACCCCGATGTTAATCCTTGTGGAGCCCAGTGTACCCCACAGCAGAAAATGCTTTTTTCAATAATAAAGCATTTGTTTTCCTGTACTCTGAAGTGGTTATGGGAACAGCAGTAATACTTTATAGATAGCTCTCTCTGGGAAACCTTCACCAGAGAGAGCAAAAGCTATTGCTGGCGATCAGCAGTCATTTCTATTTGCCATTTGTTGTATACAGTAATATACAGTAGATTATAAAGAAACATCCATTACTGCTCCCTTCTTTGCAGTTATGCTTATAAGGATGCTGTGTACCAACCAGATGTGGACTATGCTGCTAGTTACTTATGCTAGCTCTCCTGGGCAGCAGAGTCCAATGTGTACCATGGATTTGTATAGGGACCTTCACATACCACCCAACATATTCATATCTTGAAGAGGGATTCCCGCTCGCGCGTAGCATGCACCTGCGTCCGATAAAGGGGCACGGACTGTCTGAAAAGGGGCGTGGCTTCACAGTACGAGTCATGCCCCCATTTGCCGTCATTAAAGAGGGCATGACCAGCGCTCTGTGAGCTGCTGGCATGCCCCCAGTCCCCCTGTCTCCACTGAATTGACACTGTGCGCATGCTTAGCAGAGCAGCAGTGTAAAGAGCCTCCCAACTGCCCCTTCCCACCGTGTGACACTGCGGCCCGTGGGTGGGATAGCGGGACAGTCCCCAAAAAACGGGACTGTCTAGCGAAAATCGGGAGAATTGGGAGGTATGTCTTCAGAAAGAAATACTGGGCATTCACGTGGGATAGTAGTAACATAGTGATGTGCACTATCTATGCTGCTAGTTGTAGTTCACCTGTGTACCTTGGATTTGTATAGGGACCTTCAGAAAAATTTTTTGGCCATTCCAGTGGGATAGTAACATAGTAATATATTTTCTGAGGTTGAAAAATGACAATTTGTTCATTGAGTTCAACCTGTTAGTGATCTCCTACACCAGTGGTTTCCAAACTTTTTTGAATCACGGCGTCCTAGCGTATAATAATTTTTTTCATGGCACCCCTAGGCCAAAAGTTTCTTATAGAGAAATTTGGAAAGAAATATTAAAATAAGTAAATTGTGTTTATATGTCAGCCTTAAGTTCAACTGTATGTTGAGGGGGAAAGATTTGCTTATGTTTGTCTACATATATTATGATTGCCAGCCACCAGCACTAGTTTTGCCTATTACATTGACCATAAATAATTTTAATTGGTCCTGGACCACAAATCCAAGGCACCCCTGCAACTGTCCGAGACACCCCAGGGTGCCACGGCACACAGATTGGGAACCACTGTCCTGCACTGTAATAATTTTAAGACTAATTATAAGTGTGGTGAATGTTTAGCCCTTATTTATATTCCTTTTCTTTATTATTATTTATTTCTTACTATAGTGCATGATTTACCACCCATAACCCTGTATATTATCCATTAGGAATTTATCTAGCCCATTCGAAAAAGGATATTCACAGGTCATGGGCTTCTAGCTTTATTAGGCAACTGCTGACAAGTTATAGATAAAAAATACAAAAAGAAAAAAAAAAGTTCTAGATAAAGTCAGTGCTATAGTGAGCCATAGTCACGCAGACCACTGTTTTAAGCTGTAAAGTTTGACTTAAATAATTATCTCCCTATAATACAATCCTTCTTGTATGTGAGAGAAACCAGCAAAATATTAATTCTAAAAATCTGCCTTTCATAGGGCCTAATTCTGAGTTGATTGCAGTAGGAACTTTGTTAGCAGTTGGGCAAAACCATGTGCTCTGCGGGGGGTGGGGGGGAGGGGGGGCAGATATAACATGTGCAGAGAGAGTAGATTTGGGTGGGGTGTGTTCAAACTGAAATGTAAATTGCAGTGTAAAAATAAAGTATCCAGTATTTACCCTGCACAGAAATAAAATAGCCCACCCAAATCTAACTCACTCTGCAAATGTTAAATCTGCCCCACCTGCAGTGCACATGGGTGGTCATTCCGAGTTGATCACTCACTGCCGTTTTTCACAGCGCAGCGATCAGGTGAAAAATCGGCATTTATGCGCATGGTATGCAGCACGCATGCGCTAAGTACTTTCACACAAAAGTTTGTAGTTTTACCCAAGCTCGAGCAACGTTTTTCAGTCGCTTGAGTGTACGTAGTATGATTGACAGGAAGTGGGTGTTTCTGGGCGGCAACACAGCGTTTTCAGGGAGTGTGCTAAAAAACACAGGCGTGCCAGGTAAAAATGCAGGAGTGGCTGGAGAAACGGGGGAGGGGCTGGCCGAACGCAGGGCGTTTTTGTGATGTCAAACCAGAAACTAAACAGACTGCAGTTATCGCAAGATAGGAGTAGGTCTAGAGCTACTCAGAAACGGCATGACATTTTTTAGTAGCAATTCTGCTAATCTTTCGTTCGCACTTCTGCTAAGCTAAGATACACTCCCAGAGGGCGGCGGCCTAGCGTGTGCACTGCTGCTAACAGCAGCTAGCAAGCGATCAACTCGGAATGAGGGCCATGGTTTGCCCAACTGCTAACAAATTTGCTGCTACGATCAACTCTGAATTACCTCCATAGTGTTCATTCTAGCACCCCCCACCTTTCAAAACCTGTGCAGTTCCTCTTTCCTGCCTGGAGTGTTGCTCACTGCTGTGGTGCTTCTGGCATTGGGCCTAATTTAGACCTGATCGTAGCAGCAAATTTGTAAGGCGTTAGCAGATGGGCAAAACCATGAAGGTCATTCTGAGTTGTTCTCTCGCTAGCAGTTTTTAGCAGCCATGCAAACGATATGCCGCCGCCCACTGGGAGTGTATTTTAGCTTAGCAGAAGTGCGAACGAATGTATCGCAGAGCGGCTACAAAGTTTTTTTGTGCAGTTTCAGAGTAGCTCAAAACCTACTCAGCGACTGCGATCACTTCAGACTGTTCAGTTCCTGTTTTGACGTCACAAACCCGCCCAGCCACGCCTGCATTTTTCCTGGCACGCCTGCATTTTTCCGAACACTCCCTGAAAATGGTCAGTTAACACCCAGAAACGCCCACTTCATGTCAATCACTCTGCGGCCATCAGTGCTTCGCTAGACCTTGTGCAAAACTACATCTTTTGTTGTGCTTGACCTTGTACGACGCATGTGCGCATTGTGCCACACACGCATGCTCAGAACTGCCGGTTTTTTGCCTGATCGCTGCGCTGTGAACAAATGACAAATGAACTCGGAATGACCTCCCATGTGCACTGCAGGGCGGGAAGAGATAACATGTGCAGAGAGAGTTAGATTTGGGTGGGTTATATTGTTTCTGTGCAGGGTAAATGCCGGCTGCTTTATTTTTACACTGCAATTTAGATTTCAGTTTGAACACACCCCACCCAAATCTAACTCTCTGCACATGTTATATCTGACCCCCCCTTCCCCCCCTCCCCATGCAGTGCACATGGTTTTGCCCATCTGCTAACAAATTTGCTGCTACGATCAGGTCTGAATTAGGCCCATTGGGGGTCATTCCGACCAGATTGCATGCTGCAGTTTTTCACAGCAGTACGATCGTGTCTGAACTGCGCATGCGCTGTGACTGCAATGCGCAGGTGCATCGCTGCCTGGTGCCAAGAAAGGCTGGGCAGCGGGGGACCTTACAAAGAACGCGATCGCAGCGGCGATCGCAAGGTGATTGAGTTCAAGAAGGCATTTCTGGGTGGCAATTGCCCATTTTCTGGGAGTTCCGTGGAAAACACAGGGGTGTCCAGGGTGGATGTCCGATGTCAATTCTGGGACCTGACAGGCTGAAGTGATCGCAGTGGCTGAGTAAGTTCAGAGCTACTCAGAAACTGCACAAAAACTTTTTGCACAGCTCCCCTGCACAAGCGATCGCCACTTGCTATGCTAAAATATACTCCACCATAGGTGGCGACAATCTGATCATACGGCTGCAAAAAACTGCTGCCATGCGATCAACTCGGAATGACCCCCTGAGTCTGGTCTGCTTCTCAGCCCTGCCACTAACCAAATGGGTGTACGCTCAACTTAGCATGATCCCCCGGCCCCTATAGTTCACCTATGGTTAAAGATAATTGTATAATATAAGTGTTTTTAAGGGGAGATTTATCAAATCTTGGAGTGAGATAAAGCGAAGAGAGATAAAGTACCAACCAATTAGCTTCTGTCATTTTACAGGCTGTGTTAGAAAAATGCCAGAAGCTGATTGGACGCTATGGGCAACTCTCCACTTTCTCTCTTGAAGGTTTAATACATCTCCCCCAAAGTATTAGAATAATGTTAATTATGAATTATTCTTGGGAACTTTTTCAGGACTGATGGGGAAACCCTGCCTGACTGCAATGAACCTGAATCATTTCAAGAACATCATCAGAGGCAGGATGATACAGAGCAAGTTCGGGAGCATCTAGAGAACAAGATTCAGTATCTGCAGGAGGTACTAGGAAGGAGAAGTCTTATGTTGTGTTATATGTTTTTTGCTATTTATTTTTAACTTATTTTTTTTCAGGCAATTCAATTAGTGCCATTTTTTGCACCCAAAAAAATTATCTATTTTTAGGCAAAAACGCATAGAATCCGTAATAAATTCACGGATTTATGTTTTTAGCTGAGGCGATCACAAAAACAGCCTACTTTCACAGACTTTTCTTGGGGAGCCTGCCGAGGGCCCAAAACAATTCCATATAATTATCGCGGTAAATTACCGTGGCTAATTGAATTCCCACTTAGTATTTTAGATGTGTCACTTTTGGGGCTATTCTATTTACATCTATACTGCATCTTTTAAAAAATACTGTTTGCAGATCAACTGTGTCTCTACCAAAGATTGATATACATCATCGTTGCTGCAATGTGTACACACATGTGCATGCATCGCGGCATGATGCAAACGTGACGCACTGTGACTGGCCTCATCGGCGTTCGCTCCATAGACTTTAATGTGTGCGCGTGCATACTAGCCGCGCCATCGCTGCTTCAGCGATGAATGTGGCTACATCTGTACTAATACTCACTTGCCAACATTTCTGTTGGCTGCCTTGACTGTACAGTACACAACATGTTGGCTAGTTATAGCCCTTTTCCACTACTGATGCGGGTCGCAGCCGGGAGCCTGACACGGGAGCTACTCGGCTGCGACCCACAACAGAGCCCCCTTTCCCACTGGACTCACCCAACCCGGCATATTGAGGGGTTGGTGACGCTCTGGTGACGCGGCAGACGCGGCGCTGGGAGATCACATGATCTCCCAGCGCCGCCCTTCCATGCAGTGTAAATGGGAGTGGCTTCCGTTTACACTACAACCCTACCCGGATCATTCCCGTGTCCTACCCAGGTAGCTACCCGGGTAGGATTCCTGGGTCACTTAATCCGGGTTTTTGCAGAGGGACCCTTTTCCACTAGCAAAAAACACGGGTAAATGCGCGCCCCCGTGCATTTACCCATGTTTTTTGTAGCTAGTGGAAAAGGGGTATTAGTTATATGTATATCGCTTATCGCATGCAGTACAGGGAAAGGTAATAAATAGGTTGTTGCAGAGCTGTAACTAGACTTTTTGGTGCTCTGTGCCTGAGAGAGAATTGGTGCCCCCCCCCCCCCCCCCCCCCCCACGTTAAAGAGTTACCATGTTATAGTTAAATTATACAGCTGTTCGTTGAAAACAAAAAGCAAAACTATAAACCACTATCATAGCGGAGTTAAAAACATAAATTGTATAAATTTGTAAACATCTAAAGAGTGCACTTTTATATTGAAAAAAACATTTTCAACAAGTTTCATTTTCATTAGTAGCACCAATGACCGTATAAATCTAGCTTTAAAAACGAATAGATAGATTAATAGATTCTGCATAATAAAAACGACTTACTTAGAAAAGTGCAAGTATCTACAGTACCTGTAATGTATGATTAAATTCACACAGTAGACACGTCTGAAAACATGCAAAACCAATAGTGGAATAGAACTTATCTGGCACTACTGTATTTAGTAATGATGCAGGATCTCAGGACTGTGTTCTCCTTATCAATCAACACTCATAGGTGTTACACAGGTGAGGCAAAAAGAAGTACATATAGTGAAATACTGTTTAATACATAAAAAACAACATAGTTTTCAAAAGCACATAAAAACTCCACACAGATTACATATATTTTCAAACAGCTGGTCAATGACAATTATCGGATCAAATGTGAACGATGTAGCTACAGTTCAAATAGCGCTCACATCAGTGTAAGTCCCAGGTGCTTCACTGGTACAAGCTGAGATGTAAAACATCAGGTAACTTCAACGCGTTTCCTCCCCAACTGTTTTTTTTTTTCAAGGTCTACGATGTGCATGGTTTCTGTTCCAGATGGTCTCTGATAAATACCCCTCTCTATCCAATCTCGCACAGCTGATCCCTATACAAAAATCTTCTATTACTCCATGACCTTTTGCTGCATCAGGCGTGCCTTCCTGTTACTATCCATTGCCATAGCTGCGGTAGGCGGATCTCCCCATTACATCATATCCTGGTACTTAGCTGTGTAACTAAGTGGGTCTAGCTGCATCTCTCATACTCTTATCAACTTTCGGCTGGCTCCGTACTTTGTGGGAACAGAAGAGGCGGGAGGTAATACAGTAGCAGAGACAGCGGGTGAGCTGCAACTTGTCTTTCTATGGCGTATCTCCCGCTGTCATCCAGGAGGCATCAATCTTAATTACTGAGCAGCAAGGTGATTTTAGTATATCCCTCCTTATGTGGTAATACGTCAGTTCCTTCCAGACAAATATCTGTATAGATAATTGTAAAAATGTAACAATTGTAAATCCAACACAAACATTACTCAATAAAAATGTAATTAAATGTTATAATGCACACAATAAAATCTTGGACAAAAATAAAGCAACACGATGGTGAGTAATATAAAGGGCATAGTGTCCAGAATACAGAACCCGTGTGTCAATAGTTGTACAAATATAAAGTGCTAAATGAAGAAAGGTTTAGTTGGATACAAGTCATGCTTAGAGGAACCATTTTACCTCAAAGTCTAAATTTAGTCCTCCTGTTTGCAGTGTCCCTAATTCAAAAATAGCCTTCTTCTCAGCTTTGGCCAATTGGCTTGCAATATCTTTTGAACGCCAATTTCCTTGGATCCATCTGAAGCCACAAAACCTGGTTATATTTGAAATGCAGCTATTATGATATTTTTTTAAGTGATCTGATAGTGCATGGGTGGGAACTCCCTTTTTTATATTACGTAGATGTTCAGCTATTCGTATTGGTGCGGCTAATATACTGTAAAATATACCACATTTACATTCAATAGGCTAAATCACATTTTTTGTATTACAGGTAATGAAGTCCACTACTTTGAACTTATTATCGTTGATCTCTAATTTACTGATTTTACCGCCTTCTCCCTTCACCCCTTTGTAACCCATGAACGTCCAGAATCTATAAAACCTTTTAGATTTTTATCAAAGTCCTGGATTTTACTGGGGGCTGGGTATTCTTACTAAGCTAGAACTAATGTTAGGGGCTCTCCCCAGTATATACACCTGGGTTTGGATGGAAGACAGTTTCCTATAATTGGGTCCTTTAGTAAAATTTCCCAGGGTTTTTTTATGGATGTTTCAATCACCTTATATTGACTATTATATGTTGTTATAAAGGCCCATTCATGAGCTGTGGACTTGGGTTTTTGTCGCTGTTTGTCTTCCAATAAGGTTTCTCTTCTAATATTTGTAACCTCTTCGGCTACTTTTTGTACATTATTCTGTGTATACCCAGATGCTATACATTTGTCTTCCATTATCTTGGTCTCCATGGTGTAGGCTGTTTGTTTTGTACAATTATGTTTTACTCTTCTAAACTGCCCACTAGGGATAGACTTCAATCAATTATGGTGATGGTAACTATCAGCCTTCAGGTATTTCTCTAAATCGGTCAGTTTTGTAAAAATTCTTTGGGTGAATTTCATTCTGTAAACCGTCAAGTCCAGAATATTGACCCGACTCTAGCTACTGTCAAAAGTGAATTCTTTATTGAAAGGGTAGGAATTTAAATAATTAAAAAAAATCCTTTAAAAAGCTCAATTCCACCTCCCCAGATAAAAAAAGACATCATCTACATATCGGGACCAGGACTCCAGGCTTGCTCTGAAGGGGCTATTGTTCCAAATCATGGTATTCTCCCACTGTCCCATGATTATATTCGCATAACTCAGAGCAAACCTGGTGCCCATCACGGTCCTGATTTTCTGGAGGTAAAAAGTCTTGTTAAAAACAAAATAATTATTTGTTAATAAATTCTACTTCATCCATAATAAAATTCTGGAGCCCTTTCCCTAAGTCGCTGATTTCTTAAAACTTGGTGATGGCTTTGATTCCATCGGGATGTTCAATAATGGTAAATAAAGAAAGGACGTCCTCTGTCACCAAGAAAAAACCTTCCTCCCTTTCATTTTATTCGACATGTTTAAAAAATCCTTTGTATCATTCAGATGGGCCAGATTTTTGACCACTAGGGGTTGTAAGTGGTAGTCAATAAATTCAGACAAAATTGGCCATTATAGAATTTATGCCCAAAACTATAGGTCTGCCTGGGGGATTCAGCCGGTACTTGTGCATTTTGGGAATAATGTACAATACAGGAATTACTGGTTCTGAGGCAAATAGAAAATTTACTTCCCTGTCTTCAAGTATATTTAGATGTTGGTACTTATTTAACAGGCTCCTCAATTTCTCTTGGATATTGGCAGTGGGATCAGATCTTAGTCTATGATATGTCTCTCATCCAACTGCCTCAATACCTCCTGATCATACATTTCTTTTGACATAACCACAACTCTGCCACCCTTATCTGGTGGCTTCACTACAAATTTTGTATTTTCTTCTTCAATGCTGGTCTTTCTCTGAAAGATAAATTGTGTTTGAAATTTTTGCTATTGATCTCTTGAATGTCAACTTCAATGAGTTTTAGAAAAGTTTCTAGAGAGTTGCCTCTCATATGGGTGAAGTTGAACACTGACTTTGGCTTAAACAGTGTATTGTGTACCTGTGCTTCAATTGTCTGTCCATTTATCTTCTTGTAAAGAAAAAGAAAAAAAACTTTATACAGTAGATAACTTCCTAATAAATTTGTTCAAGTCAACAAGTGTGGAGAATTTGTTCAATGGTAATTATACAAGTACTGTCAATTCCAAGAAACACATTATTCCAATCTACAATCTTTGCACTTTATACTGGCCACATACCCTGATGAAAAGGCTTTAAGCCTTGAAACGTTGGCCATGGCATTCATGTAATTTTGTTACAGTAAACTCATTCAATACAAGTTCATGGAGAGCCGCCTCTTTCTGATTATTTCTGCATTGGTCGTTGCCAGGCAACCAGGATGCCATGTTATTCCGGCTGCACTGGCTGATAGTCCCGATGGTTGCTAGATAACTGGGACTATGGTCAGCCGTGGTGAGTCCTGGTCTCAGCTGTTGCTTAGCACCCAGGATGTGTGCAGTATGTGCAGATTTTCAGCTGCATCTGTTGAGGTTATTAGGGGCTGGTCTGTCTGGCTTTTGCTCGATTGGCCCTTGTTCTGCTCCACACTACTGGTGATAGTTTCTGTTCCAGTGTCTACTTCTTGTGTCTAGTTTCTAGTCCCATGCTGGAAGCCTTGTCAGCTGAGATATAGTTCCTGCCTTATTTAGCCATGTTCATAAGGACATTGGGCATAATTCAAAAAGGATCGCTTATGCAATTCTTACTGCAGTTTCCTGATGGTCCGTAAACTGCGCACGTGCAGAACAGGTCTCTGTGATCGCATCGCAGGGATGCAAATGCCTCTGCCTGATAGACAGGCAAAGGCATACAGAGGGAGGTACGGGGTTGCCTGGCATTAGGGAAAATGTTGGCTTGTTTTGCCTGTTTTCCAGGAGTGGCGAGGCCAATGACTGCATCGCGTATGCAATTTCCTTGGCCTTGCAAGCTGTACTGCGATGGCAAGCCTAAGTAAGCTCAGGCTTATTCAGCTTACCATCACTAATAAACATCGCGGCCGATGGTCACAATGTTTATTATAGATGCAATCGCATTGCAAATGCAGCTGCAACCAGCTCTGCAATTGCTTTCCTTACTGAATTAGGCTCTCTCTCAGCTAAGTGACAGTAGCAAAATTGCAAATCAGCCAATTATTGGACAACTGTTCATGCGCTGTGATCGTATCACATGTGAGATTGCTCCTCCGACTTGGCGCTAGTCCAATGCTACAATGCAAAATGTACTTCAGTTTTCACTATGGATATGAAATACCAGTATGATAGATAAAAGTGAACAAATGTTTAATACTGGAAAGAACCAGTGGGAAACACACCTGAAGGAGCCACATGCAGGGTATTTTTCCCGGGAATGCCTTGCATATCACACCTGCAGCTCCTATTGTCATCCTGGTAGGATTTTGTCAAAGTCGAAAAAATATTGTAATGCATACACCATGTACTAACCCCATGCACATGCCCGCTGCGCGAGCACTTGTACCGCCGTGCATGCACATATCTGCAATTTGTGTATGATCGCTCCCGCGTTCCTGCGCGTGGTATGGGTATTTACGGCGGAGATTGTGAGCGCATAGAGGGTTATTAGAACATTACATATTTAACCCAAATAGTGCACATTCTACACATAGCCACCCCGCACCACATCAGCAAGTATCAACAGTTTAAACAGTTCCAGGACTAAGGGATTCGCCTTTGCATGATAGGAAGGGTCAGACTAAGGTTAGTAGGTGATGTCTAGTATCCAGCTGTAGGGTATTTTAAGGGTAACATTCCGGTGTTGGTTAGAGAAAGATTGCATGTTCCAGCGTATAGTTATGTGCAGAAGTAGAATATAGATATAAACTATATTTACTGTATATTATGTATGCGGCGGGAATCCAGAGGATACCACCCCCAAGAGCAGTTGAGAAAGACATTGCCCACCTTTTCAAATCAACCTATGACCTCTCCTGTAATGTAAAGATGGATCTCTGTGTCCAATGGACAATGAGATTACAGTGACCATTGTATTGTGTATGTAAGTTGTGTATAAAAAGCCTGTTGTTGCCTGGTCGGTCAGAAGACTCTGAACGCTTTCTACCTGATAAGCGGAGGACTGGTCCAGGTTGCGCAAGCGAACATTCTCACGTATGTACATTGACTGTAGCCATTATTCTGTTGTAGATTTATCTTGTTAGCCTGTAGTGTATAATTTGTACTGTTATCTCTTTTGAAATAATACACTGTGGCCTTAGAACCCTGTGGTTCACTACATATTGGTGTTGTGTCCTCATTTCCCTGCTAGGGTTTAAAGCGTATTTAACTGTATAAAGGTTTAAGAGTATATTGATAAGGTGTACGCACTGCGGGTACTTTATACCGTCAGCGCTACTTAAGGTTTAAGGTATAACATCGTTGCAGTACTTTGCTGCATAAAGGTTTAAAGTATAATCATATCATAACATTGTATTACTAATAAGGTTTAAAGGTTGTCAATTGAGTGTGCGCGCGCTGTATGTACTTTGTACCCCCAGCGCGGCATTGGTACGTTAAGATCGTACAACTTACGGAACTCCGTACGCAAATACCGTGCAAAGTGCGTAGCGTGTATATTCAGTCTAGCGGCCATAGCGGCTCCAAGGTAATAGTGTATTTAGAGGTATAGCTTATGGTTTAAGATAATATCGACATTATCAATTTGTTTCCCATTTGGGGTCATTCTCTGTCCTGGTTTTTAAATTTGTACAATATTAAACATTTGTTTACTTTTATCTATCACACTGGTATTTCATATCCATAGTGAAAACTGAAGTACATTTTACAGAGTAGCATTGGCAGAGCCGGCCCTAACCAATATGATGCCCTAGGCAAGATTTTGTCTGGTGCCCCCTAGCGCCACCGCTGGTTCCTCTTCTGACCTTGCACCTCTTTACCAGCACCATCACCCCTCACTCATAGTAGTCCTTATTTTGGTGTTTGTACCCCTATATTTTAAATAGGAACAGTTCACACATTTGATGCTCAGCCCAAAAAGGGGGGTGTGTTTGCTGGCAAAGGGCATGGCCACACAATAGTAACCCCAATTTCAATTATGCCACACAGTACTGCAACTTTATTCACATTTGATGATGCAATAGTGTCCATAATTTATATTACATCCCACAGTAGTATCACTTTACCTTATAAACGTTACTCCTCACAGTAGAGCCCCTTATTCACATTACATCACACTGAATTGCTCCTTATTCACATTACACCACACCCTATTGCTCTTTATTCACATTAGATGACACAGTAGTGCCCTTTCTATACGCAACGCCACATAGTAGAGCACCTTATAAACATAATGCCACAGAGTAATGCCCCTTACACATATGAGACACATTATTAATGCCTTTATAAACATAATGCGCCTTACACATTATGACAATCTTTATTAATGCCTTTTTACACATAATGCCCTTTTACACATAATGTCCCTTACACATATGCCGCACATTATTAATGCCCTTGTATACATAATGACACACATAGTGCCCCCTACACATTTGCTGCACATTATTAGTGCCCCATACACATAATGACACACATGCAGTAGTACCCTATTATACATATGCCACACATTATTAATGCTCTTATACACATGACACACATAGTGCCCCTTACACATATGTTGCACATTATTAATGCATTTTTACATGACACCCATAATGTTCCTTACACATATTCCGAACACTACTGCACAACCAACCCACTCACATGCACACAGCACTCACACTGCCACTAACACTGACCTCTGCCTCTGCTTGGATACAGATGTGTCCTCATAGATCTTGCCTCAATGCTAACATCGGGCACCTTTTTTCTATGAAAATTAGAGATGAGCGCCGGAAATTTTTCGGGTTTTGTGTTTTGGTTTTGGGTTCGGTTCCGCGGCCGTGTTTTGGGTTCGACCGCGTTTTGGCAAAACCTCACCGAATTTTTTTTGTCGGATTCGGGTGTGTTTTGGATTCGGGTGTTTTTTTCAAAAAACCCTAAAAAACAGCTTAAATCATAGAATTTGGGGGTCATTTTGATCCCAAAGTATTATTAACCTCAAAAACCATAATTTCCACTCATTTTCAGTCTATTCTGAATACCTCACACCTCACAATATTATTTTTAGTCCTAAAATTTGCACCGAGGTCGCTGTGTGAGTAAGATAAGCGACCCTAGTGGCCGACACAAACACCGGGCCCATCTAGGAGTGGCACTGCAGTGTCACGCAGGATGTCCCTTCCAAAAAACCCTCCCCAAACAGCACATGACGCAAAGAAAAAAAGAGGCGCAATGAGGTAGCTGTGTGAGTAAGATAAGCGACCCTAGTGGCCGACACAAACACCGGGCCCATCTAGGAGTGGCACTGCAGTGTCACGTAGGATGTCCCTTCCAAAAAACCCTCCCCAAACAGCACATGACGCAAAGAAAAAAAGAGGCGCAATGAGGTAGCTGACTGTGTGAGTAAGATAAGCGACCCTAGTGGCCGACACAAACACCAGGCCCATCTAGGAGTGGCACTGCAGTGTCACGCAGGATGTCCCTTCCAAAAAACCCTCCCCAAACAGCACATGACGCAAAGAAAAAAAGAGGCGCAATGAGGTAGCTGTGTGAGTAAGATAAGCGACCCTAGTGGCCGACACAAACACCGGGCCCATCTAGGAGTGGCACTGCAGTGTCACGCAGGATGTCCCTTCCAAAAAACCCTCCCCAAACAGCACATGACGCAAATAAAAAAAGAGGCGCAATGAGGTAGCTGACTGTGTGAGTAAGATAAGCGACCCTAGTGGCCGACACAAACACCGGGCCCATCTAGGAGTGGCACTGCAGTGTCACGCAGGATGTCCCTTCCAAAAAACCCTCCCCAAACAGCACATGACGCAAAGAAAAAAAGAGGCGCAATGAGGTAGCTGACTGTGTGAGTAAGATAAGCGACCCTAGTGGCCGACACAAACACCGGGCCCATCTAGGAGTGGCACTGCAGTGTCACGCAGGATGTCCCTTCCAAAAAACCCTCCCCAAACAGCACATGACGCAAAGAAAAATAAAAGAAAAAAGAGGTGCAAGATGGAATTGTCCTTGGGCCCTCCCACCCACCCTTATGTTGTATAAACAAAACAGGACATGCACACTTTAACCAACCCATCATTTCAGTGACAGGGTCTGCCACACGACTGTGACTGATATGACGGGTTGGTTTGGACCCCCCCCAAAAAAGAAGCAATTAATCTCTCCTTGCACAAACTGGCTCTACAGAGGCAAGATGTCCACCTCATCATCATCCTCCGATATATCACCGTGTACATCCCCCTCCTCACAGATTATCAATTCGTCCCCACTGGAATCCACCATCTCAGCTCCCTGTGTACTTTGTGGAGGCAATTGCTGCTGGTCAATGTCTCCGCGGAGGAATTGATTATAATTAATTTTAATGAACATCATCTTCTCCACATTTTCTGGATGTAACCTCGTACGCCGATTGCTGACAAGGTGAGCGGCGGCACTAAACACTCTTTCGGAGTACACACTTGTGGGAGGGCAACTTAGGTAGAATAAAGCCAGTTTGTGCAAGGGCCTCCAAATTGCCTCTTTTTCCTGCCAGTATAAGTACGGACTGTGTGACGTGCCTACTTGGATGCGGTCACTCATATAATCCTCCACCATTCTTTCAATGTTGAGAGAATCATATGCAGTGACAGTAGACGACATGTCCGTAATCGTTGTCAGGTCCTTCAGTCCGGACCAGATGTCAGCATCAGCAGTCGCTCCAGACTGCCCTGCATCACCGCCAGCGGGTGGGCTCGGAATTCTGAGCCTTTTCCTCGCACCCCCAGTTGCGGGAGAATGTGAAGGAGGAGATGTTGACAGGTCGCATTCCGCTTGACTTGACAATTTTCTCACCAGCAGGTCTTTCAACCCCAGCAGACTTGTGTCTGCCGGAAAGAGAGATCCAAGGTAGGTTTTAAATCTAGGATCGAGCACGGTGGCCAAAATGTAGTGCTCTGATTTCAACAGATTGACCACCCGTGAATCCTTGTTAAGCGAATTAAGGGCTCCATCCACAAGTCCCACATGCCTAGCGGAATCGCTCCGTGTTAGCTCCTCCTTCAATGTCTCCAGCTTCTTCTGCAAAAGCCTGATGAGGGGAATGACCTGACTCAGGCTGGCAGTGTCTGAACTGACTTCACGTGTGGCAAGTTCAAAGGGCATCAGAACCTCGCACAACGTTGAAATCATTCTCCACTGCACTTGAGACAGGTGCATTCCACCTCCTATATCGTGCTCAATTGTATAGGCTTGAATGGCCTTTTGCTGCTCCTCCAACCTCTGAAGCATATAGAGGGTTGAATTCCACCTCGTTACCACTTCTTGCTTCAGATGATGGCAGGGCAGGTTCAGTAGTTTTTGGTGGTGCTCCAGTCTTCTGTACGTGGTGCCTGTACGCCGAAAGTGTCCCGCAATTCTTCTGGCCACCGACAGCATCTCTTGCACGCCCCTGTCGTTTTTAAAAAAATTCTGCACCACCAAATTCAAGGTATGTGCAAAACATGGGACGTGCTGGAATTTGCCCATATTTAATGCACACACAATATTGCTGGCGTTGTCCGATGCCACAAATCCACAGGAGAGTCCAATTGGGGTAAGCCATTCCGCGATGATCTTCCTCAGTTGCCGTAAGAGGTTTTCAGCTGTGTGCGTATTCTGGAAAGCGGTGATACAAAGCGTAGCCTGCCTAGGAAAGAGTTGGCGTTTGCGAGATGCTGCTACTGGTGCCGCCGCTGCTGTTCTTGCGGCGGGAGTCCATACATCTACCCAGTGGGCTGTCACAGTCATATAGTCCTGACCCTGCCCTGCTCCACTTGTCCACATGTCCGTGGTTAAGTGGACATTGGGTACAACTGCATTTTTTAGGACACTGGTGAGTCTTTTTCTGACGTCCGTGTACATTCTCGGTATCGCCTGCCTAGAGAAGTGGAACCTAGATGGTATTTGGTAACAGGGGCACACTGCCTCAATAAATTGTCTAGTTCCCTGTGAACTAACGGCGGATACCGGACGCACGTCTAACACCAACATAGTTGTCAAGGCCTCAGTTATCCGCTTTGCAGCAGGATGACTGCTGTGATATTTCATCTTCCTCGCAAAGGACTGTTGGACAGTCAATTGCTTACTGGAAGTAGTACAAGTGGGCTTACGACTTCCCCTCTGGGATGACCATCGACTCCCAGCAGCAACAACAGCAGCGCCAGCAGCAGTAGGCGTTACACGCAAGGATGCATCGGAGGAATCCCAGGCAGGAGAGGACTCGTCAGAATTGCCAGTGACATGGCCTGCAGGACTATTGGCATTCCTGGGGAAGGAGGAAATTGACACTGAGGGAGTTGGTGGGGTGGTTTGCGTGAGCTTGGTTACAAGAGGAAGGGATTTACTGGTCAGTGGACTGCTTCCGCTGTCGGCCAAAGTTTTTGAACTTGTCACTGACTTATTATGAATGCGCTGCAGGTGACGTATAAGGGAGGATGTTCCGAGGTGGTTAACGTCCTTACCCCTACTTATTACAGCTTGACAAAGGGAACACACGGCTTGACAAATGTTGTCCGCATTTCTGGTGAAATACTTCCACACCGAAGAGCTGATTTTTTTGGTATTTTCACCAGGCATGTCAACGGCCATATTCCTCCCACGGACAACAGGTGTCTCCCCGGGTGCCTGACTTAAACAAACCACCTCACCATCAGAATCCTCCTTGTCAATTTCCTCCCCAGCGCCAGCAACACCCATATCCTCCTCATCCTGGTGTACTTCAACACTGACATCTTCAATCTGACTATCAGGAACTGGACTGCGGGTGCTCCTTCCAGCACTTGCAGGGGGCGTGCAAATGGTGGAAGGCGCATGCTCTTCACGTCCAGTGTTGGGAAGGTCAGGCATCGCAACCGACACAATTGGACTCTCCTTGTGGATTTGGGATTTCGAAGAACGCACAGTTCTTTGCGGTGCTTTTGCCAGCTTGAGTCTTTTCAGTTTTCTAGCGAGAGGCTGAGTGCTTCCATCCTCATGTGAAGCTGAACCACTAGCCATGAACATAGGCCAGGGCCTCAGCCGTTCCTTGCCACTCCGTGTGGTAAATGGCATATTGGCAAGTTTACGCTTCTCCTCCGACAATTTTATTTTAGGTTTTGGAGTCCTTTTTTTACTGATATTTGGTGTTTTGGATTTGACATGCTCTGTACTATGACATTGGGCATCGGCCTTGGCAGACGACGTTGCTGGCATTTCATCGTCTCGGCCATGACTAGTGGCAGCAGCTTCAGCACGAGGTGGAAGTGGATCTTGATCTTTCCCTAATTTTGGAACCTCAACATTTTTGTTCTCCATATTTTAATAGGCACAACTAAAAGGCACCTCAGGTAAACAATGGAGATGGATGGATACTAGTATACAATTATGGATGGACTGCCGAGTGCCGACACAGAGGTAGCTACAGCCGTGGACTACCGTACTGTACTGTGTCTGCTGCTAATATAGACTGGTTGATAATGAGATGTAGTATGTATAAAGAAGAAAGAAAAAAAAACCACGGGTAGGTGGTATACAATTATGGATGGACTGCCGAGTGCCGACACAGAGGTAGCTACAGCCGTGGACTACCGTACTCTACTGTGTCTGCTGCTAATATAGACTGGTTGATAATGAGATGTAGTATGTATAAAGAAGAAAGAAAAAAAAAACCACGGGTAGGTGGTATACAATTATGGATGGACTGCCGAGTGCCGACACAGAGGTAGCTACAGCCGTGGACTACCGTACTGTACTGTGTCTGCTGCTAATATAGACTGGTTGATAATGAGATGTAGTATGTATAAAGAAGAAAGAAAAAAAAACCACGGGTAGGTGGTATACAATTATGGATGGACTGCCGAGTGCCGACACAGAGGTAGCTACAGCCGTGGACTACCGTACTGTACTGTGTCTGCTGCTAATATAGACTGGATGATAATGAGATGTAGTATGTATAAAGAAGAAAGAAAAAAAAACCACGGGTAGGTGGTATACAATTATGGACGGACTGCCGAGTGCCGACACAGAGGTAGCTACAGCCGTGGACTACCGTACTGTACTGTGTCTGCTGCTAATATAGACTGGTTGATAATGAGATGTAGTATGTATAAAGAAGAAAGAAAAAAAAACCACGGGTAGGTGGTATACAATTATGGACGGACTGCCGAGTGCCGACACAGAGGTAGCTACAGCCGTGGACTACCGTACTGTACTGTGTCTGCTGCTAATATAGACTGGATGATAATGAGATGTAGTATGTATAAAGAAGAAAGAAAAAAAAACCACGGGTAGGTGGTATACAATTATGGACGGACTGCCGAGTGCCGACACAGAGGTAGCTACAGCCGTGGACTACCGTACTGTACTGTGTCTGCTGCTAATATAGACTGGTTGATAATGAGATGTAGTATGTATAAAGAAGAAAGAAAAAAAAACCACGGGTAGGTGGTATACAATTATGGACGGACTGCCGAGTGCCGACACAGAGGTAGCTACAGCCGTGGACTACCGTACTGTACTGTGTCTGCTGCTAATATAGACTGGTTGATAATGAGATGTAGTATGTATAAAGAAGAAAGAAAAAAAAACCACGGGTAGGTGGTATACAATTATGGATGGACTGCCGAGTGCCGACACAGAGGTAGCTACAGCCGTGGACTACCGTACTGTACTGTGTCTGCTGCTAATATAGACTGGATGATAATGAGATGTAGTATGTATAAAGAAGAAAGAAAAAAAAACCACGGGTAGGTGGTATACAATTATGGACGGACTGCCGAGTGCCGACACAGAGGTAGCTACAGCCGTGGACTACCGTACTGTAGTGTGTCTGCTGCTAATATAGACTGGTTGATAATGAGATGTAGTATGTATAAAGAAGAAAGAAAAAAAACCACGGGTAGGTGGTATACAATTATGGACGGACTGCCGAGTGCCGACACAGAGGTAGCTACAGCCGTGGACTACCGTACTGTACTGTGTCTGCTGCTAATATAGACTGGTTGATAATGAGATGTAGTATGTATAAAGAAGAAAGAAAAAAAAACCACGGGTAGGTGGTATACAATTATGGATGGACTGCTGAGTGCCGACACAGAGGTAGCTACAGCCGTGGACTACCGTACTGTACTGTGTCTGCTGCTAATATAGACTGGTTGATAATGAGATGTAGTATGTATAAAGAAGAAAGAAAAAAAAACCACGGGTAGGTGGTATACAATTATGGATGGACTGCCGAGTGCCGACACAGAGGTAGCTACAGCCGTGGACTACCGTACTGTACTGTGTCTGCTGCTAATATAGACTGGATGATAATGAGATGTAGTATGTATAAAGAAGAAAAAAAAAACCACGGGTAGGTGGTATACAATTATGGATGGACTGCCGAGTGCCGACACAGAGGTAGCTACAGCCGTGGACTACCGTACTGTACTGTGTCTGCTGCTAATATAGACTGGTTGATAATGAGATGTAGTATGTATAAAGAAGAAAGAAAAAAAAACCACGGGTAGGTGGTATACAATTATGGACGGACTGCCGAGTGCCGACACAGAGGTAGCTACAGCCGTGGACTACCGTACTGTACTGTGTCTGCTGCTAATATAGACTGGTTGATAATGAGATGTAGTATGTATAAAGAAGAAAGAAAAAAAAAACACGGGTAGGTGGTATACAATTATGGATGGACTGCCGAGTGCCGACACAGAGGTAGCTACAGCCGTGGACTACCGTACTGTACTGTGTCTGCTGCTAATATAGACTGGATGATAATGAGATGTAGTATGTATAAAGAAGAAAGAAAAAAAAACCACGGGTAGGTGGTATACAATTATGGACGGACTGCCGAGTGTCGACACAGAGGTAGCTACAGCCGTGGACTACCGTACTGTACTGTGTCTGCTGCTAATATAGACTGGTTGATAATGAGATGTAGTATGTATAAAGAAGAAAGAAAAAAAAACCACGGGTAGGTGGTATACAATTATGGATGGACTGCCGAGTGCCGACACAGAGGTAGCTACAGCCGTGGACTACCGTACTGTACTGTGTCTGCTGCTAATATAGACTGGTTGATAATGAGATGTAGTATGTATAAAGAAGAAAGAAAAAAAAACCACGGGTAGGTGGTATACAATTATGGATGGACTGCCGAGTGCCGACACAGAGGTAGCTACAGCCGTGGACTACCGTACTGTACTGTGTCTGCTGCTAATATAGACTGGATGATAATGAGATGTAGTATGTATAAAGAAGAAAAAAAAAACCACGGGTAGGTGGTATACAATTATGGATGGACTGCCGAGTGCCGACACAGAGGTAGCTACAGCCGTGGACTACCGTACTGTACTGTGTCTGCTGCTAATATAGACTGGATGATAATGAGATGTAGTATGTATAAAGAAGAAAGAAAAAAAAACCACGGGTAGGTGGTATACAATTATGGATGGACTGCCGAGTGCCGACACAGAGGTAGCTACAGCCGTGAACTACCGTACTGTGTCTGCTGCGACTGGATGATAAATAATGATATAAAAATATATATATATATCACTACTGCAGCCGGACAGGTATATATTATATAATGACGGACCTGCTGGACACTGTCTGTCAGCAGAATGAGTTTTTTATAGAATAAAAAAACACCACACAAGTCACACGACGAGTGTTTAACTTTTTCAGGCAATCACAATATAGTATACTATACTGGTGGTCAGTGTGGTCAGGTCACTGGTCAGTCACACTGGCAGTGGCACTCCTGCAGCAAAAGTGTGCACTGTTTAATTTTAATAATATGTATGTACTCCTGGCTCCTGCTATAACCTATAACTGCTCCCCAGTCTCCCCCACAATTAAGCTGTGTGAGCACAGTCAGATATTATACATAGATGATGCAGTACACTAGGCTGAGCACAGATATGGTATGTGACTGAGTCACTGTGTATCGTTTTTTTCAGGCAGAGAACGGATTATATTAAATAAAACTGCACTGGTGGTCACTGGTCAGTGGTCAGTCACTAGTAAACTCTGCACTCTCTAGTACTCCTAAGCTCCAGTAAATCAAGTGTCTCTGTCTCAATCTCACTCTCTCTCTTCTAATCTAAATGGAGAGGACGCCAGCCACGTCCTCTCCCTATCAATCTCAATGCACGTGTGAAAATGGCGGCGACGCGCGGCTCCTTATATAGAATCCGAGTCTCGCGATAGAATCCGAGCCTCGCGAGAATCCGACAGCGTCATGATGACGTTCGGGCGCGCTCGGGTTAACCGAGCAAGGTGGGAAGATCCGAGTCGCTCGGATCCGTGTAAAAAAAGCTGAAGTTCGGGCGGGTTCGGATTCCGAGGAACCGAACCCGCTCATCTCTAATGAAAATGCAGCTTATTTGCATTGCTATGTGGCTAGGATGCACAAGCAACTTCTGCTGATTAAAATGAAATGTAGCATGCCTATATACTGTGTGAGACTGTGGCTGTATCTGCATATGATATGCTACACACAGAATACAGGCATGTTGCATGTCATTTTAATCAGCAGAAGTTGCTGATGCCCCTAGGCATATCAAATGCCCTAGGCAATTGCCTAGTGTGCCTATGTCTATGGCCGGCTCTGAGCATTGAACTAGCGCCAAGTGGGAGGAGTAATCTCATGTTTTCCAGTTCTTTCAATTTGGAGTCTTTTAGGGGACTTGTAGACTCTAGAGATGAGCGCCTGAAATTTTTCGGGTTTTGTGTTTTGGTTTTGGGTTCGGTTCTGCGGCCGTGTTTTGGGTTCGACCGCGTTTTGGCAAAACCTCACCGAATTTTTTTTGTCGGATTCGGGTGTGTTTTGGATTCGGGTATTTTTAAAAAAAAACAGCTTAAATCATAGAATTTGGGGGTCATTTTGATCCCATATTATTATTAACCTCAAAAACCATAATTTCCACTCATTTTCAGTCTATTCTGAATACCTCACACCTCACAATATTATTTTTAGTCCTAAAATTTGCACCAAGGTCGCTGGATGACTAAGCTAAGCGACACTAGTGGCCGACACAAACACCTGGCCCATCTAGGAGTGGCACTGCAGTGTCACGCAGGATGTCCCTTCCAAAAAACCCTCCCCAATCAGCACATGACGCAAAGAAAAAAAGAGGCGCAATGAGGTAGCTGACTGTGTGAGTAAGATAAGCGACCCTAGTGGCCGACACAAACACCGGGCCCATTTAGGAGTGGCACTGCAGTGTCACGCAGGATGTCCCTTCCAAAAAACCCTCCCCAATCAGCACATGACGCAAAGAAAAAAAGAGGCGCAATGAGGTAGCTGACTGTGTGAGTAAGATTAGCGACCCTAGTGGCCGACACAAACACCGGGCCCATTTAGGAGTGGCACTGCAGTGTCACGCAGGATGTCCCTTCCAAAAAACCCTCCCCAATCAGCACATGACGCAAAGAAAAAAAGAGGCGCAATGAGGTAGCTGACTGTGTGAGTAAGATTAGCGACCCTAGTGGCCGACACAAACACCGGGCCCATTTAGGAGTGGCACTGCAGTGTCACGCAGGATGTCCCTTCCAAAAAACCCTCCCCAATCAGCACATGACGCAAAGAAAATAAGAGGCGCAATGAGGTAGCTGACTGTGTGAGTAAGATTAGCGACCCTAGTGGCCGACACAAACACCGGGCCCATTTAGGAGTGGCACTGCAGTGTCACGCAGGATGTCCCTTCCAAAAAACCCTCCCCAATCAGCACATGACGCAAAGAAAAAAAGAGGCGCAATGAGGTAGCTGACTGTGTGAGTAAGATTAGCGACCCTAGTGGCCGACACAAACACCGGGCCCATTTAGGAGTGGCACTGCAGTGTCACGCAGGATGTCCCTTCCAAAAAACCCTCCCCAATCAGCACATGACGCAAAGAAAAAAAGAGGCGCAATGAGGTAGCTGACTGTGTGAGTAAGATTAGCGACCCTAGTGGCCGACACAAACACCGGGCCCATTTAGGAGTGGCACTGCAGTGTCACGCAGGATGTCCCTTCCAAAAAACCCTCCCCAATCAGCACATGACGCAAAGAAAAAAAAGAGGCGCAATGAGGTAGCTGACTGTGTGAGTAAGATTAGCGACCCTAGTGGCCGACACAAACACCGGGCCCATTTAGGAGTGGCACTGCAGTGTCACGCAGGATGTCCCTTCCAAAAAACCCTCCCCAATCAGCACATGACGCAAAGAAAAAAAGAGGCGCAATGAGGTAGCTGACTGTGTGAGTAAGATTAGCGACCCTAGTGGCCGACACAAACCCCGGGCCCATTTAGGAGTGGCACTGCAGTGTCACGCAGGATGTCCCTTCCAAAAAACCCTCCCCAAACAGCACATGACGCAAAGAAAAATAAAAGAAAAAAGAGGTGCAAGATGGAATTGTCCTTGGGCCCTCCCACCCACCCTTATGTTGTATAAACAAAACAGGACATGCACACTTTAACCAACCCATCATTTCAGTGACAGGGTCTGCCACACGACTGTGACTGATATGACGGGTTGGTTTGGACCCCCCCAAAAAAAGAAGCAATTAATCTCTCCTTGCACAAACTGGCTCTACAGAGGCAAGATGTCCACCTCATCATCACCCTCCGATATATCACCGTGTACATCCCCCTCCTCACAGATTATCAATTCGTCCCCACTGGAATCCACCATCTCAGCTCCCTGTGTACTTTGTGGAGGCAATTGCTGCTGGTCAATGTCTCCGCGGAGGAATTGATTATAATTCATTTTAATGAACATCATCTTCTCCACATTTTCTGGATGTAACCTCGTACGCCGATTGCTGACAAGGTGAGCGGCGGCACTAAACACTCTTTCGGAGTACACACTTGTGGGAGGGCAACTTAGGTAGAATAAAGCCAGTTTGTGCAATGGCCTCCAAATTGCCTCTTTTTCCTGCCAGTATAAGTATGGACTGTGTGACGTGCCTACTTGGATGCAGTCACTCATATAATCCTCCACCATTCTTTCAATGGTGAGAGAATCATATGCAGTGACAGTAGACGACATGTCCGTAATCGTTGTCAGGTCCTTCAGTCCGGACCAGATGTCAGCATCAGCAGTCGCTCCAGACTGCCCTGCATCACCGCCAGCGGGTGGGCTCGGAATTCTGAGCCTTTTCCTCGCACCCCCAGTTGCGGGAGAATGTGAAGGAGGAGATGTTGACAGGTCGCGTTCCGCTTGACTTGACAATTTTCTCACCAGCAGGTCTTTCAACCCCAGCAGACTTGTGTCTGCCGGAAAGAGAGATCCAAGGTAGGCTTTAAATCTAGGATCGAGCACGGTGGCCAAAATGTAGTGCTCTGATTTCAACAGATTGACCACCCGTGAATCCTTGTTAAGCGAATTAAGGGCTCCATCCACAAGTCCCACATGCCTAGCGGAATCGCTCCGTGTTAGCTCCTCCTTCAATGTCTCCAGCTTCTTCTGCAAAAGCCTGATGAGGGGAATGACCTGACTCAGGCTGGCAGTGTCTGAACTGACTTCACGTGTGGCAAGTTCAAAGGGCACAACGTTGCACAACGTTGAAATCATTCTCCACTGCGCTTGAGACAGGTGCATTCCACCTCCTATATCGTGCTCAATTGTATAGGCTTGAATGGCCTTTTGCTGCTCCTCCAACCTCTGAAGCATATAGAGGGTTGAATTCCACCTCGTTACCACTTCTTGCTTCAGATGATGGCAGGGCAGGTTCAGTAGTTTTTGGTGGTGCTCCAGTCTTCTGTACGTGGTGCCTGTACGCCGAAAGTGTCCCGCAATTTTTCTGGCCACCGACAGCATCTCTTGCACGCCCCTGTCGTTTTTTAAATAATTCTGCACCACCAAATTCAAGGTATGTGCAAAACATGGGACGTGCTGGAATTTGCCCATATTTAATGCACACACAATATTGCTGGCGTTGTCCGATGCCACAAATCCACAGGAGAGTCCAATTGGGGTAAGCCATTCCGCGATGATCTTCCTCAGTTGCCGTAAGAGGTTTTCAGCTGTGTGCGTATTCTGGAAACCGGTGATACAAAGCGTAGCCTGCCTAGGAAAGAGTTGGCATTTGCGAGATGCTGCTACTGGTGCCGCCGCTGCTGTTCTTGCGGCGGGAGTCCATACATCTACCCAGTGGGCTGTCACAGTCATATAGTCCTGACCCTGCCCTGCTCCACTTGTCCACATGTCCGTGGTTAAGTGGACATTGGGTACAGCTGCATTTTTTAGAACACTGGTGACTCTTTTTCTGAGGTCTGTGTAAATTTTCGGTATCGCCTGCCTAGAGAAATGGAACCTAGATGGTATTTGGTACCGGGGACACAGTACCTCCAACAAGTCTCTAGTTGGCTCTGCAGTAATGATGGATACCGGAACCACGGTTCTCACCACCCAGGATGCCAAGGCCTCAGTTATCCGCTTTGCAGTAGGATGACTGCTGTGATATTTCATCTTCCTCGCAAAGGACTGTTGGACAGTCAATTGCTTGGTGGAAGTAGTAAAAGTGGTCTTACGACATCCCCTCTGGGATGACCATCGACTCCCAGCAGCAACAACAGCAGCGCCAGCAGCAGTAGGCGTTACACGCAAGGATGCATCGGAGGAATCCCAGGCAGGAGAGGACTCGTCAGAATTGCCAGTGACATTGCCTGCAGGACTATTGGCAGTCCTGGGGAAGGAGGAAATTGACACTGAGGGAGTTGGTGGGGTGGTTTGCGTGAGCTTGGTTACAAGAGGAAGGGATTTACTGGTCAGTGGACTGCTTCCGCTGTCACCCAAAGTTTTTGAACTTGTCACTGACTTATTATGAATGCGCTGCAGGTGACGTATAAGGGAGGATGTTCCGAGGTGGTTAACGTCCTTACCCCTACTTATTACAGCTTGACAAAGGGAACACACGGCTTGACACCTGTTGTCCGCATTTCTGTTGAAATAGTTCCACACCGAAGAGCTGATTTTTTTGGTATTTTCACCAGGCATGTCAACGGCCATATTCCTCCCACGGACAACAGGTGTCTCCCCGGGTGCCTGACTTAAACAAACCACCTCACCATCAGAATCCTCCTGGTCAATTTCCTCCCCAGCGCCAGCAACACCCATATCCTCCTCATCCTGGTGTACTTCAACACTGACATCTTCAATCTGACTATCAGGAACTGGACTGCGGGTGCTCCTTCCAGCACTTGCAGGGGGCGTGCAAATGGTGGAAGGCGCATGCTCTTCACGTCCAGTGTTGGGAAGGTCAGGCATCGCAACCGACACAATTGGACTCTCCTTGTGGATTTGGGATTTCGAAGAACGCACAGTTCTTTGCGGTGCTACTGCTTTTGCCAGCTTGAGTCTTTTCATTTTTCTAGCGAGAGGCTGAGTGCCTCCATCCTCATGTGAAGCTGAACCACTAGCCATGAATATAGGCCAGGGCCTCAGCCGTTCCTTGCCACTCCGTGTGGTAAATGGCATATTGGCAAGTTTACGCTTCTCCTCCGACAATTTTATTTTAGGTTTTGGAGTCCTTTTTTTACTGATATTTGGTGTTTTGGATTTGACATGCTCTGTACTATGACATTGGGCATCGGCCTTGGCAGACGACGTTGCTGGCATTTCATCGTCTCGGCCATGACTAGTGGCAGCAGCTTCAGCACGAGGTGGAAGTGGATCTTGATCTTTCCCTAATTTTGGAACCTCAACATTTTTGTTCTCCATATTTTAATAGGCACAACTAAAAGGCACCTCAGGTAAACAATGGAGATGGATGGATACTAGTATACAATTATGGACGGACTGCCGAGTGCCGACACAGAGGTAGCTACAGCCGTGAACTACCGTACTGTGTCTGCTGCTAATATAGACTGGTTGATAAAGAGATGTCGTAGTATGTATGTATGAAGAAGAAAGAAAAAAAAACCACGGTTAGGTGGTATACAATTATGGACGGACTGCCGAGTGCCGACACAGAGGTAGCCACAGCCGTGAACTACCGTACTGTACTGTGTCTGCTGCTAATATAGACTGTTTGATAAAGAGATGTAGTAGTATGTATGTATAAAGAAGAAAGAAAAAAAAACCACGGGTAGGTGGTATACAATTATGGACGGACTGCCGAGTGCCGACACAGAGGTAGCCACAGCCGTGAACTACCGTACTGTACTGTGTCTGCTGCTAATATAGACTGGTTGATAAAGAGATGTCGTAGTATGTATGTATGAAGAAGAAAGAAAAAAAAACCACGGTTAGGTGGTATACAATTATGGACGGACTGCCGAGTGCCGACACAGAGGTAGCCACAGCCGTGAACTACCGTACTGTACTGTGTCTGCTGCTAATATAGACTGGTTGATAAAGAGATGTCGTAGTATGTATGTATAAAGAAGAAAGGAAAAAAAACCACGGTTAGGTGGTATACAATTATGGACGGACTGCCGAGTGCCGACACAGAGGTAGCCACAGCCGTGAACTACCGTACTGTACTGTGTCTGCTGCTAATATAGACTGGTTGATAAAGAGATGTCGTAGTATGTATGTATGAAGAAGAAAGAAAAAAAAACCACGGTTAGGTGGTATACAATTATGGACGGACTGCCGAGTGCCGACACAGAGGTAGCCACAGCCGTGAACTACCGTACTGTACTGTGTCTGCTGCTAATATAGACTGGTTGATAAAGAGATGTCGTAGTATGTATGTATAAAGAAGAAAGAAAAAAAAACCACGGTTAGGTGGTATACAATTATGGACGGACTGCCGAGTGCCGACACAGAGGTAGCCACAGCCGTGAACTACCGTACTGTACTGTGTCTGCTGCTAATATAGACTGGTTGATAAAGAGATGTAGTAGTATGTATGTATAAAGAAGAAAGAAAAAAAAACCACGGGTAGGTGGTATACAATTATGGATGGACTGCTGAGTGCCGACACAGAGGTAGCTACAGCCGTGAACTACCGTACTGTGTCTGCTGTGACTGGATGATAAATAATGATATAAAAAATATATATATATCACTACTGCAGCCGGACAGGTATATATATTATATAATGACGGACCTGCTGGACACTGTCTGTCAGCAGAATGAGTTTTTTATAGAATAAAAAAAAAAACACCACACAAGTGAAGTCACACGACGAGTGTTTAACTTTTTCAGGCAATCACAATATAGTATACTACTAACTATACTGGTGGTCAGTGTGGTCAGGTCACTGGTCAGTCACACTGGCAGTGGCACTCCTGCAGCAAAAGTGTGCACTGTTTAATTTTAATATAATATGTACTCCTGGCTCCTGCTATAACCTATAACTGGCACTGCAGTGCTCCCCAGTCTCCCCCACAATTATAAGCTGTGTGAGCTGAGCACAGTCAGATATATAATATATACATAGATGATGCAGCACACTGGGCTGAGCAGTGCACACAGATATGGTATGTGACTGTCTTGTACTCCTGGCTCCTGCTATAACCTATAACTGGCACTGCAGTGCTCCCCAGTCTCCCCCACAATTATAAGCTGTGTGAGCTGAGCACAGTCAGATATATAATATATACATAGATGATGCAGGCATGCAGCACACTGGGCTGAGCAGTGCACACAGATATGGTATGTGACTGAGACACTGTGTGTACCGTTTTTTTCAGGCAGAGAACGGATATATTAAATAAAACAACTGCACTGCTGGTGGTCACTGTGGTCAGTCACTAAACTCTGCACTCTCTTCTACAGTATCAGCCTCAGGTCAATCTCTCTCTCTCTCTCCTAATCTAAATGGAGAGGACGCCAGCCACGTCCTCTCCCTATCAATCTCAATGCACGTGTGAAAATGGCGGCGACGCGCGGCTCCTTATATAGAATCCGAGTCTCGCGAGAATCCGACAGCGTCATGATGACGTTCGGGCGCGCTCGGGTTAACCGAGCAAGGCGGGAAGATCCGAGTCGCTCGGACCCGTGAAAAAAAACATGAAGTTCGTGCGGGTTCGGATTCAGAGAAACCGAACCCGCTCATCTCTAGTAGACTCCCCCCAGACTTGCTAAGAGTCCCCACAGCGCAATCATCCACCTCTATTTTCCACCGCATTTGATCATATCACATGTGTATGAAGGCCAAAATGCAAATGCATTGCGATCGCAAGCCCAGCAATCTGCTATCGCATAGCGATTGCCAGGAAGTATCCGTTTCTGGGAGGTTACATGGCGTTTGTGGGGAGTGGTTGAGAAAACACAGGTGTGTCATGGCCGTCAGCTGCGATTGCTGTGAATTAAAACATGGGGGTATATTTACTAAGATTCGTAATTTCCGAAAATAGGTCAAAGTTCAATCACGAATGACATCGGCAGTGTAAAACTGCAACTTTTTGAATTGATTACGACTAATTTACTAAGCTGTCGTATTCGTATTTTTCTTTGCTTCCGATGTCGATGTCATTCGTGTTTTTTTACCTAATTTGACGGCAGTGATTAGCAAAACACTGCCGTTTTTTTTTTACAATCAATCTCGGCCGGATCTGTGTGATCCGTGCTGGGGTTCGTATTTTTTTTTTTTTTTACATTAAACAAAGTAAAATCCTAAAAAAAATTGCGTGGGGTCCCCCCTCCTAAGCATAACCAGCCTCGGGCTCTTTGAGCCGATCCTGGTTGCAGAAATATGGGAAAAAAAATGACAGGGGTTCCCCCATATTTAAGCAACCAGCATCGGGCTCTGCGCCTGGTCCTGGTCCCAAAAATACGGGGGACAAAAAGAGTAGGGGTCCCCCGTATTTTTAAAACCAGCACCGGGCTCCACTAGCTGGACAGATAATGCCACAGCCGGGGGTCACTTTTATACAGCGCCCTGCGGCCGTGGCATCAAAAATCCAACTAGTCACCCCTGGCCGGGGTACCCTGGGGGAGTGGGGACCCCTTCAATCAAGGGGTCCCCCCCCCCCAGCCACCCAAGGGCCAGGGGTGAAGCCCGAGGCTGTCCCCCCCCATCCAATGGGCTGCGGATGGGAGGGCTGATAGCCTTTGTTGTAAAATAAAAGATATTGTTTTTAGTAGCAGTACTACAAGTCCCAGCAAGCCTCCCCCGCATGCTTGTACTTGGAGAACCACAAGTACCAGCATGCGGCGGAAAAACGGGCCCGCTGGTACCTGTAGTACTACCACTAAAAAAATACCCAAAAAAACACAAGACACACACACCGTGAAAGTATAATTTTATTACATACATACACACATACATACATACTTACCTTATGTTCCCACGCAGGTCGGTCCTCTTCTCCAGTAGAATCCAAGGGGTACCTGTTGAAGAAATTCTACTCACCAGATCCAGTGGTCCAGGCTCCTCGGCAAATCCAGGGATAATCCACGTACTTGAATAAAACAAAAAAACGGCTGCCCGACCACGAACTGAAAGGTGACCCATGTTTGCACATGGGTCACCTTTCCACGAATGCCAGAAACCCACTTTGCCTTCTGGCTAAGTGGGTTTCTTCAGCCAATCAGGGAGTGCCACGTTGTAGCACTCTCCTGATCAGCTGTGTGCTGCTGTCCTCACTGACAGGCAGCACGCGGCAGTGTTACAATGTAGCGCCTATGCGCTACATTGTAACCAATGATGGGAACTTTCTGCTCAGCGGTGACGTCACTTTAGGTCAACCGCCTATGCGCTACATTGTAACCAATGATGGGAACTTTCTGCTCAGCGGTGACGTCACTTTAGGTCAACCGCAGGGCAGAAAGTTCCCATCATTGGTTACAATGTAGCGCATAGGCGCTACATTGTAACACTGCCGCGTGCTGCCTGTCAGTGAGGACAGCAGCACACAGCTGATCAGGAGAGTGCTACAACGTGGCACTCCCTGATTGGCTGAAGAAACCCACTTAGCCAGAAGGCAAAGTGGGTTTCTGGCATTCGTGGAAAGGTGACCCATGTGCAAACATGGGTCACCTTTCAGTTCGTGGTCGGGCAGCCGTTTTTTTGTTTTATTCAAGTACGTGGATTATCCCTGGATTTGCCGAGGAGCCTGGACCACTGGATCTGGTGAGTAGAATTTCTTCAACAGGTACCCCTTGGATTCTACTGGAGAAGAGGACCGACCTGCGTGGGAACATAAGGTAAGTATGTATGTATGTGTGTATGTATGTAATAAAATTATACTTTCACGGTGTGTGTGTCTTGTGTTTTTTTGGGTATTTTTTTAGTGGTAGTACTACAGGTACCAGCGGGCCCGTTTTTCCGCCGCATGCTGGTACTTGTGGTTCTCCAAGTACAAGCATGCGGGGGAGGCTTGCTGGGACTTGTAGTACTGCTACTAAAAACAATATCTTTTATTTTACAACAAAGGCTATCAGCCCTCCCATCCGCAGCCCATTGGATGGGGGGGGACAGCCTCGGGCTTCACCCCTGGCCCTTGGGTGGCTGGGGGGGGGGGACCCCTTGATTGAAGGGGTCCCCACTCCCCCAGGGTACCCCGGCCAGGGGTGACTAGTTGGATTTTTGATGCCACGGCCGCAGGGCGCTGTATAAAAGTGACCCCCGGCTGTGGCATTATCTGTCCAGCTAGTGGAGCCCGGTGCTGGTTTTAAAAATACGGGGGACCCCTACTCTTTTTGTCCCCCGTATTTTTGGGACCAGGACCAGGCGCAGAGCCCGATGCTGGTTGCTTAAATATGGGGGAACCCCTGTCATTTTTTTTCCCATATTTCTGCAACCAGGATCGGCTCAAAGAGCCCGAGGCTGGTTATGCTTAGGAGGGGGGACCCCACGCAATTTTTTTTGGCAAAAAAAAGCACTTTCCAACCCCTTCCCACTGATATACATGCACGGATCTCATGGATCCCTGCATGCATCTCAAATCACGAATAAAAAAAGCAGGTCTGTTTTTTTTTAGGACTTTTTTACGAATTGTAATTTTTCACGGCAGTGTTTTGGGTTTTTTTGCTTTGCACTTCTTAGTAAATGACCGAGATTCATACTTAAACAGGCGTAATTTACCGATGGTGTATTCATTCGTAATTTTTTACCTGAACTAGAAAAAAATTACGAATGCCCTCATCACTACCGTGATTAGTGTTTAGTAAATGACCGAGATTGACCGAGATGACACTTTGATGAAAAAACGGCATCTCGGTCAAAATCGGGAGCTTAGTAAATATACCCCATGGCATCCGTTCCAACTGCATTCTTATTATTCTGAGTAGCCCTGGGTCATCTGCAACTGTCAATGGTGCTCGATTTCTGCGTATGCATTACAGTTATGTGACTGCATATGCAATTTTGCAATTGCATTGGTGCAGTGGCGTAACTAGAAATTTTTCTCCCCCAAGCCAAAAAATTCTTTGGCGCCCCCCCCCCCCCCCACCCGCCGCATAATTGGGAGCAAGAAAGGGATAAATATGCGCGCGCCTTCGGCGCGCGCTGCAAAAAAGGGGCGTGGTTTTGTTGGAATGGGCGTGGTTTCTCATAAAGGGGCGTGGTATTGCAGGAAAAGACTACCTTATACCCCAGTTTTGCAACCTGCACGCCCAGACGTTAGCCACCACAGGAAAGAAAAATAATCCTGATTCATGCCCCTTACATTATTTGTCATTTTTCCTCCTTATAGTAATGCCCAGTATACATTATGCCACATACTGCAATGGCCCTTAGACATTATTCCACACACAATAATGCACATGACACATTATGCCACACACCATAATGCCCCCGACACATTATGCCACACACCGTAATGCCTGTGACACATTATGCCACACACTGTAATGCCCCCGACACATTATGACAGGAATCGCAATGCCCGTTATACATTATGCTACACACTGCAATGCCCCTGATACATTATAGCACATACAATGCCTGTGACACATTATGACACACACCGCAATGACCTTGAGACATTATACCACAATGCCCGTGATATAGTATACCATACACCGTAATGCCTGTGACACATACCGCAATGCCCTGCCCGTTATACCCTATGCCACACACCGCAATGCCCGTTATGTATTATGCCACACTGCAATGACCCTGAGACATTATACCACATACCACAATGCCCGTGATATAGTATACCACACACCGTAATGCCTGACACATTATGACACACACCGCAATGTCCGTGATACATTATGCCACACACTGCAATGACCCTGAGACATTATACCACATATCACAATGCCCGCGATATAGTATACCATACACCGTAATGCCTGTGACACATTATGACACACACCGCAATGTCCGTGATACATTATGCCACACACCGTAATGCCCATTACACATTAAGTCCTACAGTAAGGCTTCTAATTACTTTTCAATTACCTTCTCGTTGTTAGGGGTTTCATGCACTGGGTGTCATGCTCGTTGCCAGGTGTTTCATGCACTGGGTGTCATGCTCGTTGTCAGGTGTTTCATGCACTGGGTGTCATGCTCGTTGCTAGGAGGTAGTCCTTGTTGCTAGGGCTGTGCTCCCAGTGCCACATATGACCCCAGTGCCAGATATTCCCCCACGGTGCCAGGTACTCACATGCCCCCGGTGCCAAATATAGCCACCCCCATGTGCCAGGTACACATATACCCCCCCCCCAGTGCCACATATGCCCCCAGTGCCAGATATTCCCCCCCAGTGCCACATATGCCCCCAGTGCCAGATATTCCCCCCATGCCAGATATGCCGCCAGTGCCATATATTCCCCCCCAGTGCCACATATGCCCCCAGTGCCAGATATTCCCCCAGTGCTAGATATCCCCCCTAGTGCCAGACATCCGCCCCAGTGCCATATATGCCCCAGTGCCAGACATCCCCCCCCCAGTGCCAGACATCCCCCCCAGTGCCAGACATCCCCCCCCAGTGCCAGATATCCCCCCCCAGTGCCATATATGCCCCAGTGCCAGATATCCCCCCTAGTGCCAGACATCTCCCCCCCAGTGCCAGATATCCCCCCCAGTGCCAGACATCCCCCCCCCAGTGCCAGATATCCCCCCCAGTGCCAGACATCCCCCCCCAGTGCCAGATATCCCCCCCCAGTGCCATATATGCCCCAGTGCCAGATATCCCCCCTAGTGCCAGACATCTCCCCCCCAGTGCCATATATGCCCCAGTGCCAGACATCCCCCCCCCCAGTGCCAGATATTCCCCCCCAGTGCCGCCGCCGCCGCTTATTGGAGGGACACGGAGGGCACAGATCGCCTCTCCTGTGTCCCTCCTGCTGCATCATCTCCGGCGGCCGTGGGTCTAATAGGGGGAAGTGCCGTCCGCGAGCCAATTAGAGCTCACGGACGGCACTTCCCCCTATTAGACCCGCGGCCGCCGGAGATGATGCAGGAGGGACACAGGAGAGGCACACGCTGTGCCGTCCGTGTCCCTCCAACAAGCGGCGGCGGGAAGGAGAAAGCAGACTGACATGCGGGCGCTCGTCCGCATGTCAGTCTGCTGTAATCAGTGGCGCCCCCGCAGCCCCTCGCCCCCAAGCCACCGCGAGGACTGCGGGGGCAGTAGTTACGCCACTGCTGGGCATCTTACTTTTCTGGGCGGATCTTCACATGCTATTTTTAGTAGAAAAAAAGTGGGAAAATTGCAATTTTTGTCTCAATAGAGATCCAATTTGAATAAGGCCACTCAGCGCATTAACTATTGCTCATCTGTGCTTCACTGTGACCTCTAGCTAATTACCACTGCTATCTCTTATTAAATTCCTGTGTAAACTTAGCATATTATTCAGTCTTAAGGTTCATACACACTAGAAGAAGACTTTGAGCTCAAAACGGCTCACTTTTGGCATTTTGAGCTGCTTTAAGCTCAAAATCTACTGGTGTGTATGGGCGGGCGATGAGCAATGAGCGCTGGTGCGCGCTCCCGCATCATCGCCAGCGAGGTGGGTAACCGTGTGTTTTGGACACAATGTTTTGCCCACCTCGCTCCTTGTTCATCCATCATCGCTCTTAATGTATGCGCCGAGCGATGATGGATGAACTAAAGCCCCGCCTCGCTCCCTTCCCGCTCTCTACCCAAGCCACTCACGGAGAAGCAGCACACGGCAGACCTGCCCCGCTCTCTCCCCAAGCGGCTTCACGGAGCAGCAGCAAATGGCGGATCCGCCCCGCTCTCTCCCCAAGCAGCTTCATGGAGCAGCAGCAGCGGAGAATAGATCACAATCATCACATCACATGCAGCGGCAGTCATTACAGTGAGTCCACTGCCACCAATGTTCATTATGATTGTCCCCCAGTAATATATACATTGCTGGGGGACAGCAATGTATATGTTACTTTTTAACGTGTAAAAAGGGGAACTCTGCAATGTATATATTCCTGGCATCACTGGCCACCAATGATTATGTATAATATATACATTGCAGAGTCCCCCTTTTTACATGTTATGGCAGCAGTCCCCCTTTTTACGTATCACGGCAGCAGTCCCCCTTTTTACACATTATGGCAGCAGTCCCCCTTTTTACACATTACAGTAGCAGAGTCCCCCTTTTTACACATTATGGGAGTACAGATGGAGCCACGCTAATTGTGGTTCCATCTGTGCCTGGGCATGCCTATCACCGAGAGTGTCTTCGTCCGGGGCGCACGCGCTCCGTGACGGAGACACGCCCTATTCACTAGACTGGGGGAGTGTGAATTCCCGGTGGGGCTAGGCAGACGAATAGTCTAGTCACGCCGGGAGAGCACGTATGCGATGGAGCTGCCTCAGATGAGCATGGCCCCATCTGTAGTCCCCCTTTTTACACATTATGGCAGCAGTCCCCCTTTTTACACATTACGGCAGCAGAGTCGTAAAATGGCCCATGCTCCTACCCTTGAAATTCAAACTCAGTCCGTTATGTAATTAGCCTTTCTAATGAAAGATTTTCAGCAAAGTCTTTCGCCTGAAAATCTCTTGCTCTTTGGGAAGACAGCTCAGTGTGTATGCACTACTTTGGGTGAAAGATATATATTTCAGAGATGTCGGCAAAGTCTTTTGAAACAAAAATCTCCTAGTGTGTATGGGCCTTTAAGGGGTTATTCAGATCTGATAGCTGCAGCAAGTTTGTTAGCTAATGGGCAAAAGTTGGGGGGTAATTCCAAGTTGATCGCAGCAGGAATTCTGTTAGCAATTGGGCAAAACCATGTGCACTGCAGGGGAGGCAGATATAACATGTGCAGAGAGAGTTAGATTTGGGTGTGGTGTGTTCAATCTGAAATCTAATTTGCAGTGTAAAAATAAAGCAGCCAGTATTTACCCTGCACAGAAATAAAATAACCCACCCACATCTAACTCTCTCTGAAAATGTTATATCTGCCACACCTGCAGTGCATATGGTTTTGCCCAACTGCTAAAAAATTTCCTGCTGCGATCAACTTGGAATTACCCCCATGTGCACTGCAGGTGGAGCAGATATAACATTTGCAGAGAGAGTTAGATTTGGGTGGGTTATATTGTTTCTGTGCACTGTGCAGGGTAAATACTGGCTGCTTTATTTTTACACTGCAATTTAGATTTCAGTTTGAACACACCCCATCCAAATCCAACTCTCTCTGCACATGTTATATCTGCCCCCCACCCCCTGCAATGCACATGGTTTTGCCCACTAGCTAACAAATTTGCTGCTGCAATCAGATCTGAATTAGGCCCTCAGACTCCAACTGTGGATCTTGTCTTATACATTGTAACTCTGCTGCTGTAATAAAAAGTATGGAGTACATCTCCATTACTGTGGATGAACATGAAATATTAACGGTATTAATTTTCAACAACTATCTACCTCACTGCTCTCATCAATTTCTACATTCACCTCTCCTGAGACTACTGTATCACACCTTAACCAAATTCTAGAAACAGCACTTGATGAAGTGGCTCCAGCTACCCATCACACTCTACATACACTTGGATGTCAACTGTGGCACTCTAAATACACAAGGCACCTACAAAAACTCTCATGTAAAGTAGACCGCCAGTGGCGTAAATCTCGTAGTTCAAGTGACTTTTTCAGATATATGACTGGGTACCACTCTTATCGTAATCCTCTGGACACTGCCAAACATATTTCCAATCTCTCATCTCTGCTCAAGCCCCTAACTGCAAGCGACTTTTGAATACATTTAAAATCACGTCTTATCCCTCCCTCACCCAACCCACCAGCCACTGTCAGTGCGCAAAATCTTGCTTCCTATTTCAAGGACAAGATTGATAAGATCCAAAATGAAATGGTATGCTCTTCCACAGCCAGTGACCTGCTCAGTTTCATTCCTGAACCCTCTATCACCTTCTCTTCATTTGATCCTACAAATGAAGATGAAGTAGCTGCACTCTTTTCATCTGCCTACTCTACTACTTCTCCCCTTGACTCTATACCCTCACAAATTAGTAAAGCTCTGTCTGCTGTACTCATCCCAACCTTAACTAAAATCTGTAATCTCTCCCTGTCTACTGATATCTTTCCTTCTCTGTACAAGCATGCAGTGATTACTCCCAATCTGAAAAAACAAAATTCTGACCCTAACTCTCTCTCAAACTACTGTCCCATCTCTCAGCTCCCATGCCACTCCAAGCTAGTTGATAGACTTGCCTACACTCGCCTCAAACACTTTCTTAACTCACACAGCCTACTAGACCCACTTCAGTCAGGATTTCGAACCCAACACTCCACAAAGGCAGCACTGACTAAGGTAATGAATGATTTGGTCACTGCTAAATCTAAAGGCCATTACTCACTACTTATTCTCCTTGATCTCTCTGCTGCTTTTGACACTGTTGACCACTCTCTTCTCATACAAACACTACAATCCCTAGGTATTCAGGACACAGCCCTTTTTTGGTTCTCATCCTACTTATCTTATCGCTACTTCAGTGTTTGTTTCTCTGAATCCACCTCCTCTTCACTACCTCTCTCAGTTGGAGTACCGCAAGGCTCAGTCTTAGGTCCTCTGCTTTTCTCTATCTATACCACATCTCTTGGCAAACTAATCAACTCTTTCGGATTTCAGTACCATCTGTATGCGGATGATACTCAAATCTACCTATCCTCCCCTAATTTGTCACCATCTGTATTGGGCCGTGTCACTGAATGCCTCTCTTCCATTTCATCTTGGATGATATCTCACCACTTCAAACTTAATATTTCCAAAACAGAATTAATTATATTTCCACCGGCCAACAGTAGTTACCAACCTGATATCTTTAGCACTGTTGATAACTCAGCAATCATCCCTACCCCACAAGCTTGCTGCCTAGGTGTCATTCTTGACTCGGAACTGTCCTTTGTTCCCCACATTCAATCTGTCTCAAGATCGTGTTACATACATCTAAGAAACATATCCAAAATACGACATCTTACACAAGACACAGCATAAACTGTAATCTATGCTCTCATTATCTCCTGCATTGATTATTGTAATAGTCTCCTGACTGGTCTTCCCAAACATAGGCTCACACCACTACAATCCATTTTGAATGCAGCTACAGGGCTAATATTCCTCGCTAGACATTCATCGTCTGCAGATCCTCTCTGTCAGTCCCTCCATTGGTTACCGGTATTCTATCGTATTAAATATAAAATACTTTTACTTACATACAAGGCTAAACTGCACGAACCTACATCTTTTCACTCATCTCAAAATATCACCCTACCCGACCTCTCCGCTCTGCACAAGATCTTTGTCTCTCATCCACACGCATTACTTGCTCACACTCAAAATAACAGGACTTTGGGGGTCATTCCGAGTTGTTTGCTCGTTGACGATTTTCGCAATGGAGCGATTAAGGCAAAAATGCGCAGGCGCATGGTTCGCAGTGCGCATGCGGTTAGTATTTTAACAAAAAACTTAGTAGATTTACTCACGCCCGAATGAAGATTTTTCCTCGTTGAAGTGATCGTAGTGTGATTGACAGGAGGTGAACCGAACCCCACCCATCTTCACTACCCGAGCCCAGATCCGAGTCAGGCTCAAGTTTTCCCACCTGACTCGGAAACCAGAACGAGGCAAAATGTCATCATCCCGCTGTCGGATTCTAGCGGGATTTGGATTCCATATAAGGAGACGCGCGTCCCCACCATTTTCACTCCGGCATTGAAGAGTGTACAAAGAGGACGTATCTTCATTCTCTCAGTGTCCGTGTCTTGTGCTGCATCTGTCCAGTCACAGTGGTTGTGTCCTCTTCCTGCCATATGCCCAGTGCTGCAGTAAAGGGTGCTGTGTTGTGCTGCATCAGTTCAATGGTGGTGTATTGTGCTGCATCAGTCCAGTGGTAGTGTCCTGTGCATCAGCCATCAGTCATTCCAGTGACCAGTCACAGTGGTATACTCTGCTGCCATATGTCCAGTGCTGCTGTATAATAATTAATAACAAGTTCCTTACAGTGTTGTTGTATTGTCCTGCATCAGACCAGTGGTAGTGTCCTGTGCATCAGCCATTCCAGTGATCAGTCACAGTGGTATAGTTTGCTGCCATATGTCCAGTGCTGCTATATAATAATAACAAGTCCCTTACAGTGTTGCTGTGTTGTCCTGCATCAGACCAGTGGTAGTGTCCTGTGCATCAGCCATCAGTCATTCCAGTGACCAGTCACAGTAGTATACTCTGCTGCCATATGTGCAGTGCTGCTGTATAATAACAACAAGTCCCTTACAGTGTTGTTGTATTGTCCTGCATCAGACCAGTGGTAGTATCCTGTGCATAAGCCATTCCAGTGACCAGTCACAGTGGTATCCTCTGCTGCCATATGTCCAGTGCTCCTGTGCAGCATATTGTGTTATATAACGCCAGAAAAATAATGGAGAACAAAAATTTGGACAAAATAAGGAAAGATCAAGAATCACTTCCTCCTATTGCTGAAGCTGCTGCCACTAGTCATGACATGGACGATGAAATGCCATCAACATCATCTGCCAAGGCCGATGCCCAATGTGATAGTAGAGAGCATGTAAAATCCAAAAAGCTCAGCTCCACAGGTGATGTCCCAACCGTCTCCCTCACAACCAGTGTCTTCATCAGATGCCTTGATGAAGACACTGGTTGTGTCGAAACGCGTCGGCAGGAGGACTTGTTTATTGTGAGGGAGACGGTTGGGACATCACCTGTGGAGCTGAGCAGCCGGTTCCGGGGACGCCCGAATGGGAACACCTTTTAAACCTGCTGTTTTTGTCTACTTCGTAGACCACTTCATATGGTGAGAGACCACCATTATCCCTGTTTTATATGTTTAGCACAGCAAATAAAAGATATTGCACCATTGGAGGTTTTCTATCTTTCTTTTTTGGGACACATCTGTGGAGAGGAGGATCAAAGCCACTCGGAATCCATACTGGTAGAACTCCAGCTCCCCCCAAAAATGTGTGATTGTCTACTCCTAAAAAAGTAGACTCAACTTTAGGTATAAGGCTTATTAAAAGATTTTAATTGAATCAGCTCTATACATATGTGTGATACACTATGAATGTTTATTTATGTTTTTCTTTGAGCGCCTCTGGATTCTAATGGCATTTCTCTGACCATATCAAATCCCATCTAGGTTCCACTTCACTAGGCAGGCGATACCGAGAATGTGCAGAGACATCAGAAAAAGTGTCGCCAGTGTCCTAAAAAATGTGGTTGTATCCAGTGTCCACTTAACCACGGACATGTGGACAAGTGGAACAGGGCAGACAAAGGACTATATGACTGACAGCCCACTGGGTAGATGTATTGCCTCCCGCAGCAACAACAGCAGCAGTGGCACCAGTAGCAGCATCTCGCAATCTAAACTAATTTCTAGGCAGGCTACGCTGTGTATCACCACTTTCCATAAGAGGCACACCGCTGACAACCTCTTACGGAAACTGAGGGACATCATCGCGCATTGGCTTACCCTTACTTAGACTCTCCTGGGGATTTGGGATATCAGACAATGCCACCAATATTGTGCGTGCATTACAACTGGGTAAATTCCAGCACGTTCCATGTTTTGCACATACAATTAATTTAGTGGTGCAGAATTTTTTGAAAAATGACAGGGGTGTACAGGAGATGCTGTCAGTGGCCCAAAAAATTGCGGCCCACTTTCGACATTCTGCCACTGCGTGCCGAAGACTGGAGCACTCCTGAACCTGCCCTGCCATCACCTGAAGCAAGAGGTGGTAACGAGGTGGAATTCGACACACTATATGCTGCAGAGCATGGAGGAGCAGCAAAAGGCCATTAAAGCCTATACATCCATCTACGATATAGGCAAAGGAGGGGGAATGCACCTGACTCAATCGCAGTGGAAAATTATTTCCATCTAGTGCATGGTTCTCCAACCCTTTGAACTTGCCACATGTGAAGTCAGTTCAGACACTGCCAGCTTGAGTTAGGTCATTCCCCTCATCAGGCTTTTGCAGAAGCAACTGGAGAAATTAAAGGAGGAGCTAAGATGGAGCAATTCCGCTAAGTATATGGTACTTGTGGATGGAGCACTTCATTTGCTTTGCCAGGATTCAAGGGTGGTCAATCTGTTGAAATAAGAGCACTACTGTCACAACTGAGGGCTGAGGCTGACTTAGGGAAGCATAAGAAACTTAGGGGCAGCCAACAAATTGATTATGCACAGGATTTGAAAAAGTGTGTCAATAACAGTAATTTCAAGAAACCAGCAATTTCAAGAACTTTTGCTATAAATTAAATGTCATATTATATTATGCTGGAGTTGCAACAGAAAGCAGAAATACAGTGTAAAGGTTCAGGGATGAGTAGGAAATAGAAAAAATAGAGAAAACCAACTCAGAGATGGCTTTCTTTGTGGTGCACTCTTTTATTAGTTTTGTTAATTAGTTAATTAAAACATAACTTTTATTTAGATTATATCTAAAATAATGTGACAATTTTAAACAGTGTTATAGAACAAGGAATAATATAATTTATATTCCTATATGAGCAAAGAAGAAAATAAGATTTTAAACCTACCGGTACATCTTTTTCTCATACTCCGTAGAGGATGCTGGGGACTCCGTAAGGACCATGGGGTATAGACCGGCTCCGCAGGAGACATGGGCACCTAAAAGAACTTTAGAATGGGTGTGCACTGGCTCCTCCCTCTATGCCCCTCCTCCAGACCTCAGTTAGAGAAACTGTGCCCAGAGGAGATGGACAGTACGAGGAAAGGATTTTGGTAATCTAAGGGCAAGATTCATACCAGCCCACACCATCCACACCGTATAACCTGGAATATACGCAACCAGTTAACAGTATGAACAAACAGTATCAGTCAATGACTGATCTTAACTGTAACATAACACTTATGTAAGCAAGAACTATATACAAGTCATGCAGAAATATGTCCGCACTGGGATGGGCGCCCAGCATCCTCTACGGACTAGGAGAAAAAGATTTACTGGTAGGTTTAAAATCTTATTTTCTCTTGCGTCCTAGAGGATGCTGGGGACTCCGTAAAGGACCATGGGGATTATACCAAAGCTCCAAACCAGGCGGGAGAGTGCGGATGACTCTGCAGCACCGATTGAGCAAACATGAGGTCCTCATCAGCCAGGGTATCAAACTTGTAGAATTTAGCAAAAGTGTTTGAACCCGACCAAGTAGCTGCTCGGCAAAGCTGTAAAGCCGAGATGCCTCGGGCAGCCGCCCAAGAAGAGCCCACCTTCCTAGTGGAATGGGCCTTTACCGAATTTGGTACCGGCAATCCAGCCATAGAATGAGCCTGCTGAATCATGTTACAGATCCAGCGAGCCATAGTCTGCTTAGAAGCAGGAGCGCCAACCTTGTTGGCTGCATACAGGACAAACAGAGCTTCTGTTTTCCTAATTCGAGCCGTCCTGGCTACGTACATTTTTTAAGGCCCTGACTACATCAAGGGATTTGGAATCCTCCAAATCTCCCGTAGCCACAGGCACCACAATAGGTTGGTTCATATGAAACGATGACACCACCTTAGGCAAAAATTGAGGACGAGTCCTCAACTCTGCTCTATCCACATGGAAAATTAGAAAGGGGCTCTTATGAGACAAGGTCGCCAATTCGGACACCCGCCTTGCAGATGCCAAGACCAACAACATGACCACCTTCCAAGTGAGAAATTTTAACTCAGTTTGAAGAGGCTCAAACCAGTGAGATTCTAGGAACTGTAACACCACGTTATGGTCCCATGGTGCCACTGGGGGCTCAAAAGTTGGCTGAATGTGCAGCACTCCCTTTACAAAAGTCTGGACTTCTGGGAGAGAAGCCAATTCTTTCTGGAAGAATATAGAAAGGGCCGAAATCTGTACCTTAATGGAGCCTAACTTTAGGCCCATATCCACTCCAGTCTGTAGAAAGTGGAGAGACCAGCCCAAGTGGAAGTCTTCCGTAGGAGCATTCTTGGCTTCACACCAAGAAACATACTTCCTCCAGATACGGTGATAATGTTTCACCGTCACCTCCTTCCTAGCCTTTATCTGAGTAGGGATGACTTCTTCCGCAATACCCTTCCCAGCTAGGATTTGGTGTTCAACCGCCATGCCGTCAAACAGAACCGAGGTAAGTCTTGGAACACGCAGGGCCCCTGCTATAACAGGTCCTCCCTGAGAGGAAGAGGCCATGGATCTTCTGTGAGCAGCTCCTGAAGATGTGAATACCAGGCTCTTCAAGGCCAATCTGGAACAATGAGTATTGTCTGCACTCTTTTTAGCCTTACGATTCTCAGTATCTTTGAGATGAGGGGAAGAGGAGGGAACACATAAACCGACTGAAACACCCATGGTGTCATGAGAGCGTCCACCGCTACTGCCTGAGGGTCCCTTGACCTGGCACAATACCTCCGAAGCTTCTTGTTGAGGCGTGATGCCATCATGTCTATTTGAGGAAGTCCCCAAAGACTTGTTATCTCTGCAAAAACTTCTTGATGAAGTCCCCACTCTCCTGGATGGAGATCGTGTCGGCTGAGGAAGTCTGCTTCCCAGTTGTCCACTCCCGGAATGAATACCGCTGCCAGAGCGCTTACGTGATTTTCTGCCCAGCGCAGAATCCTGGTGGCTTCTGCCATTGCCACTCTGCTCCTTGTCCCGCCTTGGTGGTTTACATGAGCCACGGCTGTGACGTTGTCTGATTAAATCAGAACTGGTAGGTCGCGATGAATATTCTCCGCTTGTCGTAGGCCGTTGTTTATGGCCCTCAATTCCAGTATGTTGATGTGTAGACAAGCCTCCTGGCTTGACCACAGTCCCTGAAAATTCCTTCCTTGTGTGACTGCTCCCCATCCTCGGAGGCTCGCGTCCATGGTCACCAGAACCCAGTCCTGAATGCCGAACCTGCGACCCTCTAGAAGGTGAGCACTCTGCAGCCACCACAGGAGAGACACCCTGGCCCTGGGGGACATAGTTATTTTCTGATGTATTTGAAGGTGGGACCTGGACCACTTGTCCAGAAGGTCCCACTGAAACGTCCTCGCATGAAACCTGCCGAAGGGAATGGCCTCGTAGGTCGCCACTATTTTCCCCAGTACTCGAGTGCACTGATGGACTGACACTCTTTTCGGTTTTAAGAGGTCTCTTACCATGTTCTGGAGTTCCTGGGCTTTTTCCCTCGGGAGAAAAAATAAGAATTTACTTACCGATAATTCTTTCTCGTAGTCCGTAGTGGATGCTGGGGACTCCGTAAGGACCATGGGGAATAGCGGCTCCGCAGGAGACTGGGCACATCTAAAGAAAGCTTTAGGACTATGTGGTGTGCACTGGCTCCTCCCCCTATGACCCTCCTCCAAGCCTCAGTTAGGATACTGTGCCCGGACGAGCGTACACAATAAGGAAGGATTTTGAATCCCGGGTAAGACTCATACCAGCCACACCAATCACACCGTACAACTTGTGATCTGAACCCAGTTAACAGCATGATAACAGAGGAGCCTCTAGAAAAGATGGCTCACTACAGCAATAACCCGATTTTTTGGTAACAATAACTATGTACCAGTATTGCAGACAATCCGCACTTGGGATGGGCGCCCAGCATCCACTACGGACTACGAGAAATAGAATTATCGGTAAGTAAATTCTTATTTTCTCTAACGTCCTAAGTGGATGCTGGGGACTCCGTAAGGACCATGGGGATTATACCAAAGCTCCCAAACGGGCGGGAGAGTGCGGATGACTCTGCAGCACCAATGAGAGAACTCCAGGTCCTCCTCAGCCAGGGTATCAATTTTGTAGAATTTTACAAACGTATTTGCTCCTGACCAAGTAGCTGCTCGGCAAAGTTGTAAAGCCGAGACCCCTCGGGCAGCCGCCCAAGATGAGCCCACCTTCCTTGTGGAATGGGCATTTACAGATTTTTGGCTGTGGCAGGCCTGCCACCAAAAGTGCAAGCTGAATTGTACTACAAATCCAACGAGCAATAGTCTGCTCAGAAGCAGGAGCACCCAGCTTGTTGAGTGCATACAGGATAAACAGCGAGTCAGTTTTCCTGACTCCAGCCGTCCTGGAAACATATATTTTCAGGGCCCTGACAACGTCTAGCAACTTGGAGTCCTCCAAGTCCCTAGTAGCCGCAGGCACCACGATAGGTTGGTTCAGGTGAAACGCTGAAACCACCTTAGGGAGAAACTGAGGACGAGTCCTCAATTCCGCCCTGTCCGAATGGAAAATCAGATAAGGGCTTTTACAGGATAAAGCCGCCAATTCTGACACGCGCCTGGCCCAGGCCAGGGCCAACAGCATGACCACATTCCATGTGAGATATTTTAACTCCACAGATTTAAGTGGTTCAAACCCATGTGACTTTTGGAACCCAAAAACTACATTGAGATCCCAAAGTGCCACTGAAGGCACAAAAGGAGGCTGTATATGCAGTACCCCTTTTACAAACGTCTGAACTTCAGGAACTGAAGCTAGTTCTTTTTGGAAGAAAATTGACAGGGCCGAAATTTGAACCTTAATGGACCCCAATTTCAGGCCCATAGACACTCCTGTTTGCAGGAAATGTAGGAAACGACCCAGTTGAATTTCCACCGTCGGGCCTTACTGGCCTCGCACCACGCAACATATTTTCGCCAAATGCGGTGATAATGTTTTGCAGTTACATCCTTCCTGGCTTTGATCAGGATAGGGATGACTTCATCCGGAATGCCTTTTCAGGATCCGGCGTTCAACCGCCATGCCGTCAAACGCAGCTGCGGTAAGTCTTGGAACAGACAGGGTCCTTGCTGGAGCAGGTCCCTTCTTAGAGGTAGAGGCCACGGATCCTCCGTGAGCATCTCTTGAAGTTCCGGTTACCAAGTCCTTCTTGGCCCATCCGGAGCCACGAATATAGTGCTTACTCCTCTCCATCTTATCAATCTCAGTACCTTGGGTATGAGAGGCAGAGGAGGGAACACATACCCTGACTGGTACACCTACGGTGTTACCAGAACTTCTACAGCTATTGCCTGAGGGTCCCTTGACCTGGCGCAATACCTGTCGAGTTTTTCCCAACGGTTTATAATCATGTGGAAGACTTCTGGGTGAAGTCCCCACTCTCCCGGGTGGAGGTCGTGCTGAGGAAGTCTGCTTCCCAGTTGTCCACTCCCGGAATGAATACTGCTGACAGTGCTATCACATGATTTTCCGCCCAGCGAAGAATCCTTGCAGCTTCTGCCATTGCCCTCCTGCTTCTTGTGCCACCCTGTCTGTTTACGTGGGTGACTGCCGTGATGTTGTCTGACTGGATCAACACCGGCTGACTTTGAAGCAGAGGTCTTGCTAAGCTTAGAGCATTGTAAATGGCCCTTAGCTTCAGGATATTTATGTGAAGTGATGTCTCCAGACTTGACCATAAGCCCTGGATATTCCTTCCCTGTGTGACTGCTCCCCAGCCTCGCAGGCTGGCATCCGTGGTCACCAGGACCCAGTCCTGAATGCCGAATCTGCGGCCCTCTAGAAGATGAGCACTCTGCAACCACCACAGGAGGGACACCCTTGTCTTTGGTGACAGGGTTATCCGCTGATGCATCTGAAAATGCGACCCGGACCATTTGTCCAGCAGGTCCCACTGGAAAGTTCTTGCGTGGAATCTGCTGAATGGGATTGCTTCGTAGGAAGCCACCATTTTACCCAGAACCCTTGTGCATTGATGCACTGAGACTTGGCTCGGTTTTAGGAGGTTCCTGACTAGCTCGGATAACTCCCTGGCTTTCTCCTCCGGGAGAAAAGCCTTTTTCTGGACTGTGTCCAGGATCATCCCTAGGAACAGAAGACAAGTCGTCGGAACCAGCTGCGATTTTGGAATATTGAGAATCCAATCGTGCTGCCGCAACACTACCTGAAATAGTGCTACACCGACCTCCAACTGTTCCCTGGATCTTACCCTTATCAGGGAATCGTCCAAGTAAAGGATAACTAAAATTCCCTTCCTTCGAAGGAATATCATCATTTCGGCCATTACCTTGGTAACGACCCGGGGTGCCGTGGACCATCCATACGGCAGCGTCTGAACTGATAGTGACAGTTCTGTACCATAAACCTGAGGTACCCTTGATGAGAAGGGTAAATTTTGACATGAAGGTAAGTATCCTTGATGTCCCGAGACATCATGTAGTCCCCTTCTTCCAGGTTCGCAATCACTGCTCTGAGTGACTCAATCTTGAATTTGAACCTCTGTATGTAAGTGTTCAAAGATTTTAGATTTAGAATCGGTCTCACCGAGCCGTCCGGCTTCGGTACCACAACAGTGTGGAATAATACCCCGTTCCCTGTTGCAGGAGGGGTACCTTGTTATCACCTGCTGGGAATACAGCTTGTGAATGGCTTCCAAAACAGTCTCCCTGTCAGAAGGAGACATTGGTAAAGCCGACTTTAGGAAACGGCGAGGGGGAGACGTCTCGAATTCTAATTTGTACCCCTGAGATATCACCTGAAGGATCCAGGGGTCTACTTGCGAGTGAGCCCACTGCGCGCTGAAATTCATTGAGACGGGCCCCCCACCGTGCCTGATTCTGCTTGTAAAGCCCCAGCGTCATACTGAGGGCTTGGCAGAGGCGGGAGAGGGTTTCTGTTCCTGGGAACTGGCTGATTTCTGCAGCCTTTTTCCTCTCCCTCTGTCACGGGGCAGAAATGAGGAATCTTTTGCCCGCTTGTCCACGAAAAGACTGCGCCTGATAATACGGCGTCTTCTCATGTTGAGAGGCGACCTGGGGTACAAACGTGGATTTCCCAGCTGTTGCCGTGGCCACCAGGTCTGAAAGACCGACCCCAAATAACTCCTCCCTTTAATAAGGCAATACTTCCAAATGCCGTTTGGAATACGCATCACCTGACCACTGACGTGTCCATAACCCTCTACTGGTAGAAATGGACAACGCACTTAGACTTGATGCCAGTCAGCAAATATTCCGCTGTGCATCACGCATATATAGAAATGCATCTTTTAAATGCTCTATAGGCAATAATATACTGTCCCTATCTAGGGTATCAATATTTTCAGTCAGGGAATCCGACCACGCCAACCCAGCACTGCACATCCAGGCTGAGGCGATTGCTGGTCGCAGTATAACACCAGTATGTGTGTAAATACATTTTAGGATACCCTCCTGCTTTCTATCAGCAGGATCCTTAAGGGCGGCCATCTCAGGAGAGGGTAGAGCCCTTACAAGCGTGTGAGCGCTTTATCCCCCCTAGGGGGTGTTTCCCAACGCACCCTAACCTCTGCGGGAAAGGATATAATGCCAATAACATTTTAGAAATTATCAGTTGTTATCGGGGGAAAACCACGCATCATCACACACCTCATTTAATTTCTCAGATTCAGGAAAACTACAGGTAGTTTTTCCTCACCGAACATAATACCCCTTTTTGGTGGTACTCGTATTATCAGAAATGTGTAATAACATTTTTCATTGCCTCAAACATGTAACGTGTGGCCCTACTGGAAGTCACATTTGTCTCTTCACCGTCGACACTGGAGTCAGTATCCGTGTCGGCGTCTATAACTGCCATCTGAGGTAACGGGCGCTTTAGAGCCCCTGACGGCCTATGAGACGTCTGGACAGGCACAAGCTGAGTAGCCGGCTGTCTCATGTCAACCACTGTCTTTTATACAGAGCTGACACTGTCATGTAATTCCTTCCAACAGTTCATCCACTCAGGTGTCGACCCCCTAGGGGGTGACATCACTATTACAGGCAATCTGCTCCGTCTCCACATCATTTTTCTCCTCATACATGTCGACACAAATGTACCGACATACAGCACACACACAGGGAATGCTCTGATAGAGGACAGGACCCCACTAGCCCTTTGGGGAGACAGAGGGAGAGTTTGCCAGCACACACCAGAGCGCTATATATATACAGGGATAACCTTATATAAGTGTTTTTCCCCTTATAGCTGCTGTATCTTTAATACTGCGCGTAATTAGTGCCCCCCCTCTCTTTTATAACCCTTTCTGTAGTGTAGTGACTGCAGGGGAGAGACAGGGAGCTTCCCTCCAACGGAGCTGTGAGGGAAAATGGCGCCAGTGTGCTGAGGAGATAGGCTCCGCCCCCTTATCGGCGGCCTTATCTCCCGTTTTTCTATGTATTTTGGCAGGGGTTAAATGCATCCATATAGCCCAGGAGCTATATGTGATGCATTCTTTTGCCATCCAAGGTGTTTATTATTACGTCTCAGGGCGCTCCCCCCCAGCGCCCTGCACCCTCAGTGACCGGAGTGTGAAGTGTGCTGAGAGCAATGGCGCACAGCTGCAGTGCTGTGCGCTACCTTGTTGAAGACAGGACGTCTTCTGCCGCCGATTTTCCGGACCTCTTCTGCCTTCTGGCTCTGTAAGGGGGCCGGCGGCGCGGCTCTGGGACCCATCCAGGCTGGGCCTGTGATCGTCCCTCTGGATCTAATGTCCAGTAGCCTAAGAAGCCCAATCCACTCTGCACGCAGGTGAGTTCGCTTCTTCTCCCCTTAGTCCCTCGATGCAGTGAGCCTGTTGCCAGCAGGTCTCACTGAAAATAAAAAACCTAAACTAAAACTTTCACTAAGAAGCTCAGGAGAGCCCCTAGTGTGCACCCTTCTCGTTCGGGCACAGAGATCTAACTGAGGCTTGGAGGAGGGTCATAGGGGGAGGAGCCAGTGCTCACCACATAGTCCTAAAGCTTTCTTTAGATGTGCCCAGTCTCCTGCGGAGCCGCTATTCCCCATGGTCCTTACGGAGTCCCCAGCATCCACTTAGGACGTTAGAGAAACCCTCTTTCGTTCTGTCTCCAGAATCATGCCTAAGAAAGACAGCCTAGACGTTGGAACCAACTGCGACTTTGGTAGATTTAGAAACCATCCATGTTCCTGTAGCACTCCCAGGGAGAGCGACACGCTTTTCTGCAACTGTTCCTTTGATCTCGCTTTTATCAGGAGATTGTCCAAGTACGGGATAATTGTGACTCCTTGCCTGCGTAGGAGAACCATCATTTACGTTATTACCTTGGTGAACATCCTCGGGGCCGTGGAAAGCCCAAACGGCAACGTCTGAAACTGGTAATGACAGTCCTGTACAGCGAATCTCAGGTATGCCTGATGAGGAGGATATATGGTGACGTGAAGGTATGCATCCTTTATGTCTAATGACACCATAAAATCCCCCCCTTCCAGGCTGGAGATGACTGCCCTGAGCGATTCCATCTTGAACTTAAACATTTTTAAGAACAGGTTCAGGGATTTTAGATTTAGAATGGGTCTGACCGAGCCATCCGGTTTCGGGACCACAAATAGGGTTGAATAGTACCCTTTCCCCTGTTGTGTTAGGGGAACCTTGATAATCACTTGCTGTTGACACAGCTTTTGAATTGCAGCTAAAACGATCTCCCTCTCTGGGGGAGAAGCTGGTAAAGCCGATTTGAAGAATCGACGAGGAGGCATGTCTTCGAATTCCAGCTTGTAGCCCTGGGATACAATTTCCATCGCCCAAGGATCCACGTCCGACTGAACCCAGACGTGGCTGAAGAGTCGAAGACGTGCCCCCACCGGTGCGGCCTCCCTCAGTGGAGCCCCAGCGTCATGCGGTGGATTTAGTAGAAGCCGGGGAGGACTTCTGTTCCTGGGAACTGGCCGTAGCAGGCATTCTTTTCCCTCTACCCTTACCTCTGGCGAGGAAGGAAGACCCCCGACCTCTTCTGGACTTATTCGACCGAAAGGACTGCATCTGATACTGTGGATTTTTCTTTTGCTGTGGGGGAACATAAGGCAAAAAGGTAGATTTACCCTCGGTAGCTGTGGAAACTAGGTCCGCGAGACCTTCCCCAAATAAAACCTCACCCGTGTAAGGTAAAACTTCCATATGCCTCTTTGAGTCGGCATCCATTGGCGGGTCCACAGTGCTCGCCTAGCCAAGACCGCCATCGCGTTGGCCCTTGAACCTAGTAGTCTGACTTCTCTCTGAGCGTCTCTCATATATAAGACTGCGTCTTTGATGTGACCCAAGGTCAACAAAATGGTATCCCTATCTAGGGTATCAATATCAGCCTGCAAGGTAAATCTATCCAAGCTGCTACTGCGCTACAGAACCAAGCCGATGCTATAGCCGGTCTGAGTAAAGCACCAATATGTGTATAAATTGATTTTAAAGTCGTTTCCTGTCTGCGATCAGCAGGATCTTTGAGAGCTGCCGTGTCTGGGGATGGTAGCGCCACCTTTTTGGATAGGTGCGTCAAAGCTTTGTCCACACTGGGCAAAGATTCCCACCGTACCCTGTCCTGTGCCGGGAAAGGATACGCCATAAGAACTCTTTTGGGAATCTGCAGTTTTTTGTCTGGAGTTTCCCACGCTTTTTCAAAAAACGCATTCAGCTCACGAGATGGGGGAAATGTTACCTCAGGTTTCTTTTCCTTAAACATGTGTACCCTCGTGTCAGGGACAGAGGGGTCATCTGTGATATGCAAAACATATTTTATTGCAATAATCATGTAATGAATACATTTGGTCACCCTTGGGTGTAGCCTTGCATCATCGTAGTCGACACTGGAGTCAGAATCCGTGTTGGTATCAGTGTCTGCTATTTGAGATAGGGGACGTTTTCGAGACCCTGAAGGGCACTGTGACACCGTTAAAGCCATTGATTGACTCCCCGTATTATCCCTGGACTCTGCTTGGAACAATCTCTTATGTAACAAGGTCACATTTGCATTTAAAACATTCCACATGTCCAACCAATCAGGTGTCGGCGTTGCGACGGAGACACCACAATCATCTGCTCCACCTCCTCTAGAAGAGCCTTCCACCTCAGACATGCCGACACAGGTGTACCGACACCCCACACACAGGGATTGTGTAAAATACATATACATATATATATATATATATATATATATACATACATACATACATACATACATACATACTGCTCAAAAAAATAAAGGGAACACTAAAATAACACATCCTAGATCTGAATGAATGAAATATTCTTATTAAATACTTTGTTCTTTACATAGTTGAATGTGCTGACAACAAAATCACACAAAAATCAAAGGAAATCCAATTTATTAACCCATGGAGGTCTGGATTTGGAGTCACCCTCAATATTAAAGTGGAAAAACACACTACAGGCTGATCCAACTTTGATGTAATGTCATTAAAACAAGTCAAAATGAGGTTCAGTAGTGTGTGTGGCCTCCACGTGCCTGTATGACCTCCCTACAACCCACAAAAGTGGCTTAGGTAGTGCAGCTCATCCACGATGGCACATCAATGCGAGCTGTGGCAAGAAGGTTTGCTGTGTCTGTCAGCGTAGTGTCCAGAGCATGGAGGCGCTACCAGGAGACAGGCCAGTACATCAGGAGATGTGGAGGAGGCCGTAGGAGGGCAACAACCCAGCAGCAGGACCGCTACCTCCGCCTTTGTGCAAGGAGGAACAGGAGGAACACTGCCAGAGCCCTGCAAAATGACCTCCAGCAAGCCACAAATGTGCATGTGTCTACTCAAATGATCAGAAACAGACTCCATGAGGGTGGTATGAGGGCCCGACATCCACAGGTGGGGGTTGTGCTTACAGCCCAACACCGTGCAGGACGTTTGCCAGAGAACACCAAGATTGGCAAATTTGCCACTGGCGCCCTGTGCTCTTCACAGATGAAAGCAGGTTCTCACTGAGCACATGTGACAGACGTGACAGTCTGGAGATGCCAAGGAGAACGTTCTGCTGCCTGCAACATCCTCCAGCATGACTGGTTTGGCAGTGGGTCAGTAATGGTGTGGGGTGGCATTTCTTTGGGGGCCGCACAGCCCTCCATGTGCTCACCAGAGGTAGCCTGACTGCCATTAGGTACCGATATGAGATCCTCAGACCCCTTGTGAGACCATATGCTGGTGCGGTTGGCCCTGGGTTCCTCCTAATGCAAGACAAGATGCTATTGACTGGCCCGCCCGTTCCCCAGACCTGAATCCAATTGAGCACATCTGGGACATCATGTCTCGCTCCATCCACCAAAGCCACGTTGCACCACAGACTGTCCAGGAGTTGGTGGATGCTTTAGTCCAGGTCTGGGAGGAGATCCCTCAGGAGACCATCCGCCACCTCATCAGGAGCATGCCCAGGCGTTGTAGAGAGGTCATACAGGCACGTGGAGGCCACACACACTACTGAGCCTCATTTTGACTTGTTTTAAGGATATTACATCAAAGTTAGATCAGCCTGTAGTGTGTTTTTCCACTTTTATATTGAGGGTGACTCCAAATCCAGACCTCCATGGGTTAATAAATTGGATTTCCATTGATTTTGTGTGATTTTGTTGTCAGCACATTCAACTATGTAAAGAACAAAGTATTTAATAAGAATATTTCATTCATTCAGATCTAGGATGTGTTATTTTAGTGTTCCCTTTATTTTTTTGAGCAGTATAATATATATATTATATTATATATAGATATAGATATATAGATAGTTCCCCCAATAAGGCCCTTTGGAGAGACAGAGAGAGAGTATGCCAGCACACACCCAGCGCCAATAACACTGGAAACAAAATTCCCAGATAAACAGCGCTTTTATATAATCATATAGATAAAGCTATACACTCACTGCGCCTTACAAGTGCCCCCCCCCCTGTCTTTTTTGCCCTCTGTCACCGTGTTCAGCAAGGGAGAGTTCGGGGAGCCAGCTTCTGCAGTGTGCTGTGGAGAAAATGGCGCTGGTTAGTGCTGTGAGATCAACCTTCGGTCCCGCTCAAATTTATTTATACTGGTGGGGGATTATAAAATATACTGCCTCCGCAGCCTATATATTCATATGAGCCAGTCCTAGAGGTTTATTGCTGCCCAAGGTGCCCCCCCTGCGTCCATCAGTGCCTGCAGTGTGTGTAGTGTGTGGGAGCAATGGCGCGCAGCGTTACCTCATAGAAGATCTGAAGTCTTCAGCCGCCTTTGAAGTCTTCTTTCTTCGTATACTCACCCGGCTTCTATCTTCCGGCTCTGCGAGGAGGACGGCGGCGCGGCTCCGGGACGAACGGCGAGGGTGAGACCTGCGTTCCGACTCCTTCTGGAGCTAATGGTGTCCAGTAGCCTAAGAAGCAGAGCCTATCATTTAAGTAGGTATGCTTCTCTCTCCTCAGTCCCACGATGCAGGGAGCCTGTTGCCAGCAGTGCTCCCTGAAAATAAAAAACCTAACAAAATTATTTTTCAGAGAAACTCAGGAGATCTCCACTGTAATGCACCCAGTCTCCTCTGGGCACAGGATCTAACTGAGGTCTGGAGGAGGGGCATAGAGGGAGGAGCCAGTGCACACCCATTCTAAAGTTCTTTATAGTGCCCATGTCTCCTGCGGAGCCCGTCTATACCCCATGGTCCTTACGGAGTCTCCAGCATCCTCTAGGACGTAAGAGAAAAAATATTCTATGTAGTTAGGCTCCTTATTCGCCAGTGGTCTAAACAATTCTCTATAGACACTGGATAATGTAATTCATATTTATATTCCTATGGGAGCAAAGAATAAAAATTATTCTATATGGTTAGGCTCCTTATTCATCAGTGATCTACACAATTCTCTATAGACACTGGATAAAAGTAACTCAATGCGAGAATATAATAATCAATTACCATAAAATGATGGACAGTGTAGGTTAGACAAGGTATTGTAGACAATTATTATATATACATATACACAATCCTAAATAGATTAAATAGTTAGGAGTAATATTATTCTTGTCAGAATTACACTGATAGTATGGCAGCAGTCCTAAACGGCATGGGAAATATATATAAAAAATAAATTTTTTTGGATTTGCAATAATAATGGTAACTTCAAGCAGATAGCTAGTTATAAGAAACGTTCACTAAGTTAAACGTTACCATTGTGACAAACCTCTTGAGACATACAGATGGGTGAGTTACAATAAGCAGACATAGTATCAAATACCAGTTATGTGCTCAACTACCTGTATAATCTTTACCAGAAATATGTTTCTGTCACTGATAAAGACAGGTGTCAATAATTTGAGCTGCTTAGGTCTGGTGTCCTTGATTCATATAATTAGCAAGGACAAAGATTATATACTAAACAGTCACAGAAATATTTAAGAAAGTGGAGTCTAAGCAGTTAGCCGGCTTTCAAATATTTTTACAAAGTGTAACGCTACAATTGTAACACATTTCTTGATATACTGTATATATAATTGGTACGATGCTGAAGTTAGCTTCTTATTCAGCCAGCTTCTTATTCACTTCTTATTCGAGCTCCAGCTTCTTATTCAAAAAATTTAGTTTTGCAAGGGTTAACTAGTCTTGGGCCACAAATTTGACACCTGAAATCAACAGAGGATGGTCACTTACATATCACCCACTTGTATTTTGTTTGGCCCAACGCTGTTTTGGGCATGAAATACACTGGCAAAGTGGGCACACACACCATATTTTACAATTTTGAATACGTAGCTGTAGTTTTGCAAGGGTTAACTGGTCTTGGGCCACAAATTTGACCCCTGAAATCGAAAGAGAGTGGTCACTTGCATGTGACCCACTTGAATTATGTTTGGCCCAACTCTGTTTTGGGCATGAAATACACTGGCAAAGTGGGCACACACACCATATTTTAACATTTTTAATAAGTAGCTGTAGTTTTGCAAGGGATAACTAGTCTTGGGCCACAAATTTGACCCCTGAAATCAACAGAGAGTGGTCACTTGCATGTGACCCACTTGTATGTTGCCTGGCCCAACGCTGTTTTGGGCATGAAATACAGTGGCAAAGTGGGCACAAACACCATATTTTGCCATTTTGAATAAGTAGCTGTAGTTTTGCAAGGGTTAACTAGTCTTGGGCCACAAATTTGACACCTGAAATCAACAGAGGGTGGTCACTTACATATCACCCACTTGTATTTTGTTTGGCCCAACGCTTTTTTGGGCATGAAATACACTGGAAAAGTGGGCACAAACACCATATTTTACCATTTTGAATAAGTAGCTGTAGTTTTGCAAGAGTTAACTAGTCTTGGAACACAATTGTGAGACCTGCAATCAACAGAATGTGGTCTCTTACATATCACCCACTTGTATTCTGCCTGGCCCAACATTGATTTGTGAATGAAATACGCTGGGAAAGTGGGCACAACCACCATATTATAATTTACCATTTTGAATAAGTAGCTGTAGTTTTGCAAGGGTTAACTAGTCTTGGGCGACATATTTGATACCAGAAATCAAGGGTTAGATTAGCTCCTTATCGCACAGGGGAGTCATAGAGAGCCTATGTTGAGTTAAAGTTGTCTGAAGTCAGCTCCTATCCTTGCTTGAAGGAAGCTATACTCAGCAGGATTGGGGTGACGGGTCCCAGCAAAGCCCAAGAATATTATGAGTTGCAGCTGAACCCATCTGAGCCTCCAGTGGTCAAACTGGCATAATTGGCCAAACTGAGTAAAACCTGGTTACAGACAGATAAAAACTCTGGAAGTGATGGCTCTAGACGGGTCTGGGACTCCAGGTCGACAACAAAAAGGTCGACACACCTTAGGTCGACGCCAATTGGTCGACACACCTTAGGTCGACGCCAATTGGTCGACGCACCTTAGGTCGACATGGACAAGGTCGACATGAGTTTTTTTATGTTTTTTTGGTGTCGTTTTCGTCGTAGAGTGACCGGGAACCCCAATTAGTGCACCGCGTCCCCTCGCATGAGTATTTTCCCCATTATCCCTAATCCCTAAACCTTTCCCTAGTAGCTAACCTTAACCTTTTTCCCTCCCCACAGCCTAACCCTAGCCACCACCCCAGTGCCTCCCCCCCCCCCCAGCAGCCTAGCCCTAAAACTTTACCGTAGTGCCTACTATATTGGCGTTACGTGTAAAAGGAGCACTACTGTGTGGCGTAATGTGTAGAAGGAGCTCTACTATGTGGCGTAATGCGTATAAGAAGCAGTACTGTGTGGCATAACGTGTTTCAGGAGCACTACTGTGTAGCGTAACGTATATAAGGAGTACTACTGTTCAGTGTAATGTAATGTAAATCGGTGTAATGTAATAAGGTTGCACTAATGTGTGGCATAATTTGAATTGGTGGTACTATTGTGTGCCCACACCCCTTTTCAATGAGACCATGCCCTATTTTTTGACACACATGTTTTGGATCTTGGGCGGGCTGGGGCAACGCATTTTGTAGCACCTGGGCCCACCATGGTCTTGTTCCGCCACTGTGTAGGTTGGTGCGCGAATTTGCCACAGGGCAGCATCATTCACTGAATGTCTGAGGAAACAGTCCCCAGGCAAGATCTAATCACAGATGTGCTAAATGTAGCACATCTACAATCATGTACTCTGACATGCGGGTGGATGCCCAGCACAGGGCTAGTCCGCCCCGCATGACTGGCCCTAGCCCCCCCCTCGCACAGGTACAAAACCATTGCACGGTGGCGATGATTTTGTACCTGATGAGTAGCTCCCTGCCAGCGAAGCTCCTGAATGCTGGCAGTCCGCTACTCGCCACATCCCAGGTCGCAGAGGCTGTGTGTAACACCACCACTCAGCTGTCTCGGGCCACCCCCCAACGGTCCAGACAGGCCTCTGTTGTCCGGACCGTGGTTCTAAAGCCGGAGGCATGCCCCTTCCCACCACGTGACCGGCTCTGCCTGTCAATCAGGCAGAGGCGATCGAAGCCCTGAGATGCTGATAGAATCTCACTGGGCTCCCGGAGTGCGCCCGCGCAGGGCGCACTCCACAAAATAATTCAGACCGCGAACGTTGCCGCTGCAGTGATGCAGTCTGAATTACCCCCTAGGCCCGCAGAGACTACTTTGCAGAATTTAAGAAAAGCTTTGTGCGCAGCGCCTGTATTTCAGGTGTCAAATTTGTCGCCCAAGACTGGTTAACCCTTGCAAAACTACAGCTACTTATTCAAACTGGTAAAATATGGTGTGTGTGCCCACTTTGCCAGTGTATTTCATGCCCAAAACAACGTTGGGCCAAACAAAATACAAGTGGGTCACATGCAAGTGACCACTCTGTTGATTTAAGGGGTCAAATTTGTGGCCCAAGACTAGTTAACCCTTGCAAAACTACAGCTACTTATTCAAACTGGAAAAATATGGTGTGTGTGCCCACTTTACCAGTGTATTTCATGCCCAAAACAGCATTGGGCCAGACAAAAGACAAGTGGGTGATATGTAAGTGACCACCCTCTGTTGATTTCAGGGGTCAAATTTGTGGCCCAAGACTAGTTAACACTTGCAAAACTACAGCTACTTATTCAAAATGGTAAATTATTGTGTTTGTGCCCACTTTGCCAGTGCATTTCATGCCCAAAGCAGCGTTGGGCCAGGCAAAATACAAGTGGGTCATATGCAAGGGACCCTACTCTGTAGATTTTAGGTGTCAAATTTGTGACCCAAGACTCATTAACCCTTGCAAAACAGAATGATCTGAATAAGAAGCTGGAGTTCGAATAAGAAGTGAATAAGAAGCTAGAGCTTGAATAATAAGTGAATAAGAAGCTGGCCGAATAAGAAGCTAACTTCAGCCTTGTACAATTGGTAACAGTTGTATCTAATGTCAGTTATGTGCTTAGCTGCATAAAAAAAAAAGAGTTTACCAGAGATCTGCCATTTATATAGAAACAGATGATTTCAAGGACAGATATTATAGACTTGATGTACACAATAATTCAGAAGTATCTTTAAAAAAAAAAAAAAAAAATTATTATATATATATATATATATATATATATATATATACAGGTTGAGTATCCCTTATCCAAAATGCTTGGGACCAGGGGTATTTTGGATATCGGATTTTTCCGTATTTTGGAATAATTGCATACCATAATGAGATATCATGGTGACGGGACCTAAATCTAAGCACAGAATGCATTTATGTTTCATATACACCTTATACACACAGCATGAAGGTCATTTTAGCCAATATCTTTTATAACTTTGTACATTAAACAAAGTGTGTGTACATTCACACAATTCATTTATGTTTCATATACACCTTATACACACAGCCTGAAGGTCATTTAATACAATATTTTTAATAACTTTGTGTATTAAACAAGGTTTGTGTACATTGATCCATCAAAAAACAAAGGTTTCACTATCTCACTCTCACTCAAAAAAGTCCGTATTTCGGAATATTTGGATATGGGATACTCAACCTGTATTATATTTATAACCACATTTGGTAAGTAATAACCAAGAATGTTTACCAAACACTTGTGACAATGTTAATCAATTAATGACATTGAATGTCCCAGTATTGCAAGACAGGCTTGTAAATAATATTAAGGTAAAGAACAATTAATACTGTAATAGTATATAGATGTCGCAGTGTGTATGTGAAGTAACCCTTCTACTGTTATCCCATGTGTTATTGACAGTGAATGGGCATAATGAGAGTGGGCTATTATTCACACACTGCGGCAGAAAGAAGAGAAGTAACATCAACTTCTGCTGTCCTCCGACCAGATCATCTGTCTCCCTGGTGTTAATAACATTGCAGGGAGAGAGTGAAAAGAATACGGTGGATGAGAGAGTCGATTGAAATACCTTAATAGGTTCTGGGATAAGGTAAAGATGTTCCCCAGATCCAGTCATGGAAGGTAGCCTGCTATGCCGTTTTCTATGATGTGTGGCTGACCTGCACCGCTGATCACACTGCTGTAACCCGTGGCTTGGGTGTAGAGGTGTAGGGGCTGAGTGGACCGCCGAGCGTTGTGGCTAATTCCCAGCCGCCTGTGACTGCGGCCGGACGGCGGGTCACGTGTGCGCTGCATGCAGCCAAGCCACTCTCTCCTGCCTCCTGGACGTACGTTTCGCAATTGAGCTTGTTCACCAAAGGACAGCTTTAGGGGTATATGCAATTAGCGGCGAATCGCGGCAAATTATCGGACGTTTTTAAATTCGACACAATTTGACCGTCCAATTTCGGCAAGTGGTTGCCGAAATTGACCATATTCAATGAAAAACGGATTCGACAGTCCCGCGGGCGAAAAACGGCCGATTTGACGGATTTTGATCCGTTTTTTTAAAAACGGGAAAAAACGGGAAAAACCCCCAAAAAATGGCGTGGGGTCCCCCCTCCAAAGCATAACCAGCCTCGGGCTCCTCGAGCTGGTCCTGGTTCTAAAAATCCGGGGGGAAAATGGACAGGGGATCCCCCGTATTTTTAAAACCAGCACCGGGCTCTGCGCCTGGTGCTGGTGCAAAAAATACGGGGGACAAAAAGAGTAGGGGTCCCCCGTATTTTTTACACCAGCATCGGGCTCCACTAGCTGGACAGATAATGCCACAGCCGGGGGTCACTTTTATACAGTGCCCTGCGGCTGTGGCATTAAATATCCAACTAGTCACCCCTGGCCGGGGTACCCTGGGGGAGTGGGGACCCCTTCAATCAAGGGTTCATCCCCCCCAGCCACCCAAGGGCCAGGGGTGAAGCCCGAGGCTGTCCCCCCCATCCAAGGGCTGCGGATGGGGGGCTGATAGCCTTCAGAAATTGTCAATATTGTTTTTTCCAGTAGTACTACAAGTCCCAGCAAGCCTCCCCCGCAAGCAGGTACTTGGAGAACCACAAGTACCAGCATGCGGGAGAAAAACGGGCCCGCTGGTACCTGTAGTACTGCTGGGAAAAAAATACCCAAATAAAAACAGGAGACACACACCTTGATAGTAAAACTTTATAACACAACTGCCATTATAACACAAATGGATGTTTTACAGTTCATGAAATCCTGTATAGTAATTGCCTGTCCATTTTTATCATTGACAGTCATTCCCTTGCTTACATGTTGGCAAACTTTACATGTTCCGCATGGGTATGTACCCTTAATTCTGTTCTCCTTCACATTTTGTTTGCAGAAATGGCTTTGAACCAATTTGTCCCTTAAGTTAGGAGATCGTCTCCAGCTCATGGCTACAGTAGGCCCTAGTTTAGCTGCCAGATCACCATCATTAAGTAATATTGGCCAGTGTTTGTTAATTACTGTTTTAATCTCACCCCTTTCCTGACAAAAGTCACCCACAAACCTTATTTACGGTTGTTTTTTTAGTTTCCTTCACTTTGAGTTTGTTACTTTTCTGAAATAAGAGAGATTCTCTATCTGATAGGGCATGGTTAGCTTTTTTTAATGCTTCTTGCACTATATCCTCTTACCTTCAGTCTTGTGGAACGTTCTTTGCTTTTTGTCCTATATACATCATCAACTGAGCAGTTCCTACGTAGACAAAGGAATTCTTCCCTTGGTATGTTCTGAATAGTTGCTGGAAAATGGGAGCTTTTACTATGTAGTAAGGAATTGGTAGCAGTTGTTTTTCTAAATAGCTCAGTGGCTATTTTGTTATCCTTGTCTCTATACATTTTTAAATCAAGGAATGAAATAACATCCATATTTATTTCAGATGTTAAGTGAAGATTCAAGTTATTGTCATTCAGGACTGCAATGTATTCCCTTAATCGTTGTTCCTCTCCTTCCCAGATGATGAAAATGTCATCAATATAGCGCATCCATGTAACAATGTTATGAGTAAATGATTAATTTCTCCTATTAAAAGCAATCTCTTTCTCCCACCATCCAAGATAGATATTTGCATATGTGGGCGCACAAGCCGCGCCGATAGCTGTCCCACGTATTTGCATAAAGAAATGTTCCCCAAATGTAAAGGATGAAATGTAGAAGTAGTAAGAGGAAATTGCCAAAATCGTCCAATCCATCCATTTGTAGAAAGCACTCCACTGCCGCCAAGCCTTTTGAATGATCAATACTTGTGTATAATGATTCAATATCTAGGCTGGCAAGTAGTTGGTTATCTTTCAGTTTAATGTTATGCAGTCTGGTAAGTACGTCCCCTGTATCTCTGGTATAGGACGGCAGGATGGTAACATTTTCTCAGATGAATATCAACAAAAATACTTGCCTTTTCTGATACCCCACCAATCCCCGATACAATAGGTCTTCCCGGGGATTGTTTTTATCCTTATGTATTTTGGGTACGAGGTATAGAGTGGGAGTCTTAGGATTGTCCACTCTCAAATATTCATATTTATGTTTGGTTATTGTTCCTTTTTTGAGAGAATGGTCAAGAATCCTAATGAGTGCCAACTGACAGTTGTCTGTGGGATTGAATAATGATTTAGTATAGCAATTTGGATTATTCAGTTGTTTCATGGCTTCTTGAATATACATGGTCTTTGGCCATATCACTATATTCTCTCCCTTATCTAAAGGCTTGATTATTACATCATCCCATCTATTGATTTCATTGAGAGCTTTTCTTTCTCTCCGGTTAAGGTTATCCTGATGATATCTGTTCGTCTTACATTGGAGTAGGTCTAATTCCTTGACCACCATGTCCGTGAAGTTTTTTACCTCCGGGCATAGGTGTTCCTGAGGAAAACAGGTTGATCCTTTTTTGCAGATTCTTCTTCCCATTCCAGATGTTTCTATATTTCCAGTTTCATTGGATAGTTCTTCCAATATTGAGACCATTTCTAGATCTTCTTCATTAAATGCTAATGACTGTTCTCCGGGTATAGCAATAATTTCATCCTTGATTCTCTCTTTATTCGCATAGTATTTTGTCAGTAATAGTTTACGCCCCAAAAGTTTCAGATTTTTCTCCCACTGAAACATATTGAATTTTTTATTAGGAGAGAAAGTAAGTCCATATCCCAGACTTTGATTTTGCTCAGGGGTCAACCTATGATCAGATAAATTTATGATTTTTAATGAGGTATCCACAGTCATTATTTCTTGTTTTTCCTTCTCGGATACCTGACAGATGGTGGAGTGTCCCATCTTGTTCCTGCGTATTCGGCCCTTTGTGCCCCTCCTTGTTTTCCTCTTGGTGGGCGACCTATCCCTCTTCTTGCTTGATCTAAAAAAGTATCCTGTCTTAGATCAAACTGTCTCATGTGATCAAAGGTTTTAGGGTCAACAATTTCTTCACCACCAGAGGATTCAGTTTCAGAAGACGTGTAATTATCTGGGCTTCCTACTCTGTTTGTAGGTTTTAAATTAAATCTGCCCCATTTGAAGATCTTATCCATTAATCTTTTTTGTCGCGTATGAATTTATTCCTCTTTCTTTCATTTATAGTGTCCTCATAAGTTGATAGTTCTTTGTCCTTAATTAGCAAGGACAAAGATTATATACTAAACATACACAGTAATATTTAAGAAAGTGGAGTCTAAGCAGGTAGCCGGCTTTCAAATATTTTTACAAAGTGTAACGCTACAATTGTAACACATTTCTTGATACACTGTATGATGATGGAAAGGTAGCAATTGGTAACAGTTGTATCTTATGTCAATTATGTGCTAATGTCAATTGTCCTTGCTAATTATATGAATCAAGGACACCAGACCTAAGCAGCTCAAATTATTGACACCTGTCTTTATCAGTGACAGAAACACATTTCTGGTAAAGATTATACAGGTAGTTGAACACATAACTGGTATTGATACTATGTCTGCTTATTGTAACTCACCCATCTGTATGTCTCAAGAGGTTTGTCACAATGGTAACGTTTAACTTAGTGAACGTTTCTTATAACTAGCTATCTGCTTGAAGTTACCATTACTATTGCAAATCCAATAAATTGTCTTTTTTATATATATTTCCCATGCTGTTTAGGACTGCTGCCATACTATCAGTGTAATTCTGACAAGAATAATATTACTCCTAACTATTAAATCCATTTAGGATTGTGTATATGTATATATAATAATTGTCTACAATACCTTGTCTAACCTACACTGTCCATAATGTTATGGTAATTGATTATTATATTCTCCCATTGAGTTACTTTTATCCAGTGTCTATAGAGAATTGTGTAGATCACTGATGAATAAGGAGCCTAACCATATAGAATAATTTTTCTTTTTTGTTCCCATAGGAATATAAATATGAATTACATTATCCAGTGTCTATAGAGAATTGTTTAGACCACTGGCAAATAAGGAGCCTAACTACACAGAATAATTTTTCTTCTTTGCTCCTATAGGAATATAAATATAAATTATATTATTCCTTGTTCTATAACACTACTGTTTAAAATTGTCACATTATTTTAGATATAACCTAAATAAAAGTTATGTTTTAGTTAACTAATTAACAAAACTAATAAAAGAGTGCACCACAAAGAAAGCCTTCTCTGAGTTGGTTTTCTCTATTTCTGACTTAGGGAAGCCTCAGATGTAGGGACTGGTGTGAAGGTGAACCGTGGTTCCTAGACATACAGGATGTTAGAACACCATGAACCCGAAAGGGGTGACTACAACAACGGAGTAAAATATCAGTTATTGAACACACAGTATAAATCTTGGAAATGAGATATCTTCAACAGTGAGTGCAGAATGAGAATGCAGTACAGTTCCTGGGAATGCAACTGGTATTTGAGACTGTGGCTATGCGTGAAGCACCGCTCTAGGCAAATGGTAACACCATTTACTGCTGGGAGCTGAAAGCGATGTAAGTGACACGCTTGAAGCCTGAAGCCAGTGACCCTTTACCACTGAAGCTAATGAGCGATGCCATAGATAATGGAAGCAATAATGATACCAGGACACCGCTGGAAGCTGGAGGCAGAATAGAACCAACACTGGAAGCCGATGTCAGGACCATAGTAGAAAGCCAGGAAGCAGAGTTTGAACACTGCAGGAGTCAGGCTGCACCGCAGGATGGTAATTGGTGCTGGTCTCTTGGAGACGCTGAATCACCGGAGCTGGAATACCTGGAAAGTCAAGCTGAGGGTTCACCAAACAGGAAAGACATGTATGCAGGATTGACAACCAAAGCACTGACGATTATCCAGCCCTGGAGCAGGATTTTATACCAGCTGGTGAGCAGGGATTGGCTGGATAATTACACAGAGTCCAGACTTCAGCGGATAGGCTGAAAACAATATGTGATGAAAACAAACATGGCTGTGCCCATTTTTGAAACTGGAGGGAAAGTCTGTTTGTCTTTTACATGTGAGAATCGGCAGAAATGGCGGCGGAGGCCATAGAGGGCAGGAGATGCCATACTTTAAACAGATGGATGTTTAATATAATGTTACCATGTCAGTGCTACTGCGGTCACAGAGGAGAACCTTGAGACACAGATATGAAGCGCGCTGCCCGCAGATAGCGCAGGTGGAACCCAGACCTGGAATGCCGGGCCAGTCCCAGGAGGAACTTAGCAGGTATATAATGGGGGCTTATAACCCGGATCGTGACAGCACCCCCCACTTTAGGAGTGGTCCCAGGACACTTTTTAGGCTTACGAGGAAATCTGGCGTGGAAAGCCTGGAACAACTTGGGAGCATGGGCATCCGATGAATTTGTCCTGGAATGTTCCTCAGGGCCATAGCCCTTCCAATCAATTAGGTACTGAAGATGACCGTACCGGAAGCTTGAGTACAGAATCTTGGCGACCTCATACTCCACACTTTGTTGAGTTTGAACCTTGGGTGCTATGGGGAGCGCAGAATGGAAACGATTCAGGACCACTGGCTTGAGAAGAGAAATGTGAAATGTTCTAGGTAATCTTCAGGAATGGAGGCAACTTGAGTCTATAAGCAACTGGATTGACGACTTGTTCAATCTGGTACGGGACGATGTACCAAGGAGCAAACTTCATACTTGGAACTCTTAATCTCAGATTTTTAGTGGACAGCCACACATGGTCACCCAGTTTGAGGGCCGGAATTGCCCTATGCTTCTTGTCTGCAAACTTCTTGTATCTTGAGGAAGCTTTCAAGAGAGCTGTCCGGATATTCTTCCAGTTTTTAGAAAACTGATGAAAGGTGACATCAGCTGCAGGTACTGCTGTTGCTGGAAGCGGTTGAAACTCTGGAACATTTGGATGGAGACCGTAGTTGGCAAAGAATGGCGTAGAAGAGGATGAAGAGTGGTACTGGTTATTATGACAAAATTCGGCTCATGGAAGATGAACCCAGTCTTCTTGAGAAGAGAATATATAAATTTGGAGGAAGGACTCCAAGTCCTGATTCACCCTTTCAGTTTGCCCATTGGTTTGGGGGTGATAAGCTGTGGAAAACTTTAGCTTGACTTGGAGTGCTGAACACAGACTTCACCAGAATTTGGCTCCGAACTGGACACCTCTATCAGAGATAAGTCTGGAAGACGATGTAATCTGAAGATTTCTTGAATAAAAACGTGAGCCAGCTTGGAAGCTGATGGAAGACCGGTGAAAGGAATGAAGTAAGCCATCTTGGTGAACCGGTTAACTACCACCCAGATGGTATTATACTTGTTACATTCAGGAAGATCTGAAATAAAGTCCATAGATAAATGGGTCCATGGGTGATGAGGAACAGACAAGGGTACCAGTTCTCCAGCGGGCGACTGGCAAGGTACCTTGTGCTAGGCACATTTAGGGCAGGATGCAATAAACTCTGTAGTGTCTGTCTTCAGGGTCGGTCACCAGTATGATCTGGAAATGAATTCAAAGGTTTTCTGAATACCCGCATGTCCGGCGAAGCGAGAGGAATGTGCCCATTGCAAGAGCTTCCTTCTAAGGGCCAGTTTCATGAAGCTTTTTCCGGGCAGAAGTTTAGAGTCCACTCTCACGGCAGAGAATGCCACTGGATCGAGAATGGGATATTTACCAGACTCAGACTCATTTTCTTGCTCCCAGGAGCGGGAAAGAGCATCAGCCTTACAATTCTGTGACCCTGGACAAAAGTTTACAGTCACACCTGGAAAAGAAGAGTGCCCATCTGGCTTGACGAGGGTTGAGCCATTGAGCAGCTTTTAAGTACAGAAGGTTCTTGTGGTCTGTCAGGATAGTGACGGTATGAGAAGCTCCCTCAAGTAGATATCTCCATTCTTCAAGAGCGAGTTTAATAACTAAAAGTTCTTGATCGCCAATGCCGTATTTCCACTCAGCAGTAGAGAAATTCCATGAGAAGAAGCCACAGGGATGTAAGTGGCCATCTTCAGCTCTTTGAGAGAGCACAGCGCCGACTCCGACTGAAGAGGCATCCACCGCTAAGGTGAAGGGTGAGCTGGTATCAGGCTGTTTCAGAACCTGAGTGGAGACAAACTTCTGTTTGAGTAGATAAAAAGCTTGAGGGGCTTCTTCCGACCACTTGGAAGGATTAGCACCTTTCCTTGTAAGAGCAGTGATAGGTGCCACAATAGTAGAGAAGCCCCAAATGAACCTCCTGCAAAAATTGGCAAACCCCAGGAATCTTTGAACACCCTTGAGTGTTGTGGGCATTGGCCAATCACGGATAGCCTGGAGTTTCTCAGGATCCATCTCTAATCCGGAACCGGACACAATGTACCCCAGAAGTGGAATTTACTTGACTTCGAAGACACATTTTTCCAATTTACAATAGAGATGGTTGGCACAGAGACGGGACAGAACTTCCTTGACCCAATGACGATGCTCCTTTAAGTCATTAGCAAAGATTAAAATATCATCGAGGTAGACCACAACATGTCGGTAGAGGATATCACAAAAAATTTAGTTCACGAAAGGTTGGAATACTGCTTGAGCGTTACTGAGTCCGAAAGGCATGACGAGGTACTCGTAATGTCCATCACGGGTGTTAAACGCAGTCTTCCACTTGTCACCCTTCCGGATACGGATGAGACTGTACGCACCCCTCAGGTCCAACTTGGAAAAGATGGTGGCTCCACTGACACAATCAAATAGCTTGGTGATAAGAGGCAAAGGATAGCGTTTTTTTTACTGTGATGTCGTTGAGCCCACGGTAGTCATTACAGGGTCGCAGACCACCATCTTCCTTTTTCACAAAGAAGAAGCCTGCACCAGCCGGTGAGGAGGAAGGTCGAATTAAACCATTGGCAAGGATTTCTTTTATATACTCCTCCATGGAGTGGGTCTCTGGAAGCGACAATGGATAGGTACGTCCTCGAGGTGGAGACTTCCCTGGAATTAGATCAATGGGACAATCCCACTCCCTATGAGGAGGAAGAATATCTGCAGAGGATTTACTAAAAACATCAGTGAAATCTTGGTACGGTGGAGGTGGAACATCTGTAGACTTGGAAGAAGAGGTGCAAGCTAGAGTACCATTTGAAGACAAGTCTCTGAACAGGAAGGACTCCATGCCAAGATATGTGTAGTCTTTCAATCAATTTGTGGATTATGGAGACGAAGCCATGGAAGGCCTAGAACCACAGGATGCGTGGCTTTTGGAATGACCAGAAGGATATCAACTCGGAGTAAAGAGCTCCTACCTTCAGACGGATAGGCAGGGTCTTGAGATTAATGACTGCATCGGAAATCCTGCTGCCATCCACTGCAGTCAGGCATATGGAGGACGAGAGTCTCTCGGTGGGTAGGGACCACCGCTCAACAAATTACGCAGTCACAAAGTTTCTGGCTGCTCCAGAATCCAACAGAGCGATGAGATTCCTGAAGCACTGAGATACCTGAAGAGAAACTGGAAGGTTACAGTCACATAAATATGGAGAGGAATTCATTACTCCTAGCTGATCCTCTCCTTGATTGGCTAGGATTTGGAGTTTCCGTGACGCTTCAGACAAGCGTTGATGACATGAGATGGAGCAGCACAATACAGACACAGGTGTTCTGATAAGCGTCTTCTACGCTCTGCAGGAGACAGATGAGAGCGGTTGATCTGCATGGACTCATCTTTGGGTGGAGATAACTGACGAGGAGGTATAACACTGGAGGTTTTAGGAAGTGTGGACCTTCCTCGTTCAATTGCCCTTTCACGGAAATCTGAGATCAACTTTGATGCAGAGGGATATGAGCTCATCAATTTTAGGAGGTAAGTCTCTAGTAGCGAGCTCATCTTTAATTCGCTCAGACAACCCTTGCCAGAAAGATGCGTAGAGAGCGTCGTCATTACATGAGAGTTCAGACACAAGAATCTGGAATTGTACTAAATATTGACCGGCTGTCCGTGTTCCCTGACATAGCCGGAGGAGATCAGTGGAGGCAGATGTCAAACGCCCTGGCTCGTCAAAGATGCGCCTGAAGGTCGCCACAAAATTTGTATAAGAAGAAAGAAGGACATCAGACTTCTCCCATAGAGGTGAGGCCCAATCCAGAGCAGGACCACTGAGGAGGTAGATGATGTAGGCAACCTTTGTGCGGTCGGTTGAAAAGTTGCCAGGCTGCAACTTAAAGTGAATTTCACACTGGTTTAGAAAACCTCGACAGGCTTTAGGGGAACCATCGGACTTGGCTGGTGTCGGTAGATGAAGACGAGGAGCAGAAACAGGAATGGTGGGTGGGGTTACCACCAAAGGTACTGTGGTTAGCACACTGGACGCCCCTGAACCATGTTTGAATCCCATCCAGCTGGGAGGAGAGGTCCTGGAGACAGCGAATCACTTGACCCTGTGCAGCCTCCTGATGTTCTTAACGGGATGCAAGTTGTTGTATCGGGCTAGTCGCTTGGGCTGGTCTACGGCCGGATTCATATGGTCAGTGCTTACTGTCACAACTGAGGGCTGAGGCTGACTTAGGGAAGCCTCAATTGTAGGGCCTGGTGTGAAGGTGAACCATGGAGGTGAGATTAGGTTCCTAGACATACAGGATGTTAGAACACCATGAACCCGAAGGCATAACCACAACAATGGAGTAAAATATAACAGTCAGGTTATTGAACACACAGTATAAATCTTGGCAATGAGATATCTTTCAACAGTGAGTGCAGAATGAAAATGCAGTACAGTTCCTGGAAATGCAACTGGTATTTGAGACTGTGCCTATGCAGAACAAGATAACAAAGTGTTTGCCAAAATCTGGAGTTGGAAAGTCTGAGGCCACAGCTAACCGCTGTAATGAGGAACAAGCAAGTACTGCCCAGTAGGTGGTAGACAGGAGACTGGGATAGGCTCTGATACACTGAGGTTGAAGAGATGTAGATAGGATTGCCAGAGACTACCGGACTGAACCGGTGTGAGGAAAGATGTGCAGAACTCACCACTGGAGCAACAGTTTGATGGTGAGCATCGATGGATACTGTTGTCCGATGTTGTGTGGAATAATATGTAGGGCAATATATGAATACCGATGGAGATGACGTGAAGCACCGCTGTAGGCAGATGGTAACACCAATCACTGCTGGAAGCTGAAAGCGATGTAAGTGACACGCTGGAAGCTGGAAGGCAGTGACCCTTTACCACAGACGCTAGTGAGCAATGCCGTAGATAATGGAAGTAATAACGATACCAGGACACCGCTGGAAGCTGGAGGCAGAATAGAACCAACGCTGTAAGCCGATGTCAGGACCGCAGTAGAAAGCCCCGGAAGCAGAGCTGGAACACTGCAGGAGTCAGGCTGCACCGCAGGATAGTAATTGGTGCCGGTCTCTTGGAGAAGCTGAATCACAGGAGCTGGAATACCTGGAAAGTCAAGCTGAGAATTCACCAAACAGGAGAGACGTGTATGCAGGATTGAAAACCAAAGCACTAACGATTATCCAGCCCTGGAGCAGGATATTTATACCAGCTGGTGAGCAGGGATTGGCTGGATAAATACACAGAGTCCAGACTGAAACGGATAGGCTGAAAACAACATGTGATGAAAACAAACATGGCTGTGCCCATGTTTGAAACCGGAGGGAACGTCTGTTTGTATTTTACATGTGAGAATCGGCAGGAGGCCGCAGATGGCAGGAGACGCCATACTTTAAACAGATGGATGTTTAGTATAATGTTGCCATGTCAGCGCTGCTGCAATCACTGAGTAGAACCTTGAGACACAGATATGCAGCGCACGGCCTGGAACCAAGGCCTGGAACGCCGGGCCAGTCTCAGAAGGCACTTAGCAGGTAAATAATGGGGGCTAATAATCCGGATCGTGACAACTACATTTTGGCCACTGTGCTCGATCCTAGGTTTAAAGCCTACGTTGTATCTCTCTTTCCGGCAGACATAAGTGCGCAGAGGTGCAAAGACCTACTGGTGAGTAAATTGTCAAATCAAGCGGAACGTGACCTGTCAACAGCTCCTCCTTAAATTTCTCCCACCACTAGGGCTGCAAGGAAAAGGATAAGATTTCCTAGCCCACCCGCTGGCGGTGATGCAGGGCAGGAGCGGGTGCCGACATCTGGTCCGGACTGAAGAACCTGCCAACGATTACTGACATGTCTACTGTCACTGCATATGATTCTGTCACCATTGAAATATGAGTGACAGCATCCAAGTAGGCATGTCAGACAGTCCATATGTATACTGGCAGGAAAAAGAGGCAATTTGGATGCCCTTGCAAACTAGCTTTATATTACCTAAGTTCCCCCCCCCTCGAGTGTGTATGCTGAAAGAGTGTTTAGTGCAGTCTGTAACCTTGTCAGCGATCGGCGTAGGAGGTTACTTCCACAAAATGTGGAGAAGATGATGTTCATCAAAATGAATTATAAATTCCTCCAGTTAGAACTTGACCAGCAATTGCCTCCAGAAAGTACACAGGGACCTGTGATGGTGGATTCCAGTGGAAACGGGTGAGGAATCGGAGGATGAGTATCAGCTTGACATCTTGTCTCTGTAGAGCCAGTTTGTGCAATGAGAGATTGATTGCTTCTTTTTTGGTGGGGGCCCAAAAAAACACTCATTTCACACCTTGTCGCTGAAATGATTGGTTTGTTAAAGTGTGCCTGTCCCGTTTATACAACATAAGGGTGGGTGGGAGGGCCCAAGGACAATTTCATCTTGCACCTCTTTTTCTTCTTATCATCATGTGCTGTTTGGGGACTTTTTTTTTAAAGTGCCATCCTGTCTGACACTTACGTATATGTCCAGTGGTACTGCCATTTAATTCCAGTGATTTTGTCGTATATTTCCAGTGATTTGGATTTATAATTCCAGTGATTTTACCGTTTAATTTCAGTGATATTGCCATTTAATTCCATGGATTTGGACGTATAATTCCAGTGATTTGGACGTATAATTCCTGTGATTTTGACGTATAATTCCAGTGATTTTGACGTATAATTCCAGTGATTTTGCCATTTAATTCCAGTGATTTGGACGTATAATTCCAGTGATTTTGTCATTAAATTCCAGTGATTTTGCTGTACAATGCCAGTGATTTGGACATATAATTCCAGTGATTTGGACGTATAATTCCAGTGATTTTGCAGTATAATTCCAATGATTTTGCAGTATAATTCCAGTGATTTTGACATTTAATTCCAGTGATTTGGACGCATAATTCCAGTGATTTGAACGTATTATTCCAGTGGGAATTGTTTGTGTGGCTTGGCTTAGTCATACAGCTACCTCATTGCACCTCTTCGACATTTTTGCATGAGATGCTGTTTGGGGCCTAGCTTTTGAAAAGTGCCATCCTGTCTGACGCTGCCGTATGAGTCCTGGGGTACTGCTGTATTAGTCCTGGGGTACTGCCATATGAGTCCACAATTTCGTGCTGAAGATGCTGTCAGTGGACCGAACAATTGCAGCCCACTTTCGACATTCCGCCACTGCATGACACTACTAGATGGGCCAGGTGGTTGTGTCGCTTAGCTTAGTCATACAGCAACCTCGGTGCACTTTTTTTCTTCTTTGCATCATGTGCTATTTGGGGCCTTTTTTTTTATATCTGCCTTCCTGTCTGCCACTGCAGTGCCACTCATAGATGGGCCAATTGTTTCTGTCACTTGGCTTAGTCATACTAAATCGACATGGATGGAAGGTCGACAGGGTTTCTAGGTCGACATGTGCTAGGTCGACAGGTCTAAAGGTCGACATGAGTTTTTCACATTTTTTTTTCATACTTAACGATCCACGTGGACTACCTCATTGCACCTCTTCTACATCTCTCCATGAGATGCTGTTTGGGGACTTTTTGGGGGATATCTGCCCTCCTGTCTGCCACTGCAGTGCCACTCCTACATGGGCCAATTGTTTGTGTCACTTGGCTTAGTCATACAGCTACCTTATTGCACCTCTTCTACATCTTTGCATAAGGTGCTGTTTGGGGCCTAGTTTTTGAAAAGTGCCATCCTGTCTGACACTGCAATGCCACTCCTAGATGGGCCAGGTGTTTGTGCCGCACACTTGTGTCGCTTGGCTTAGTCATACAGCAGCCTCGGTGCACCTCTTTTTCTTCTTTGCATCATGTGCTGTTTGGGGCCTTTTTTTTTATATCTGCCCTCCTGTCTGACACTGCAGTGCCACTCCTAGATGAGCTAGGTGTTTGTGCCGCACACTTGTGTCATTTATCTTAGTCATACAGCCACCTCGGTGCAACCTTTTGGCCTAAAAACAATATTTTGAGGTGTGAGGTGTTCAGAATAGATTAGAAAAGAGTGGAAATGAATGTTACTGAGGTTAATAATACCGTAGGATCAAAATTACCGTAGGATCAAAATTATTTTTAGCTGTTTTTATGTTTAAAAAAAAAATATATCATCCAGATCCAAAACCAAAACTAAAACACAAAAGGGTGGTTTTGGTAAAACCAAGCCAAAACCAAAACACAAAAGTGGAATTAGAACCAAAACCAAAACACAACCACGAAAAGTGCCAGCTGTACATCTATAGTGATCATATCATATAACCCATTAAGAACTAGCAATCTGGCGGACCATTATGCAATACGTAGCATCTATTGTGTATCAATGCCTATTTGCCTATAGATTGTAAGCTTGCGAGCAGGGTCTTCCTACCTCTATGTCTGTCTGTTTCTACCCAGTTTTGTTCTATTACTGTTATTCTAATTGTAAAGCGCAACGGAATATGCTGCGCTATATAAGAAACTGTTAATAAATAAATAATAAATAAAATAATTATCAACAGCAATAGCCATTGTGCTATATCTGCATTCAAGCTCTGTTTCAGATCTGTGCTCATTCCTCAATTACATTTCACCTGTGCTTAAGTATTGTGATGCACTACGGTATTCACATTACTCGTATGCTAAAATTCATACCCATAGTCTGCATCTTACTACACTGAGAGATCCTTGCTACTCCTTGCTTTTGAATCCTGAACATATCTAGGATCCTACAGTCATTCTCCTGTTATCCGTTTCCTTGCCAATCTGTGTCTGCCTGCAGTTACTACTCCAGCCAATAATCCTGTGGGCTCCAGTCAATTGTGTAAGCCCCTACTGCTAGAGGTTTAAGTCCTGTCAGCATTCTAAGTACTGGTGTGTATATTAAAGCTCAAGAGAACAATGGGTGGCTGTTATTAGCAGAATAGGGGTCTTACACAATTGTGCCCGAGTTCCCGAACAATGTCTAATTCACAAAAACACAGTACTTAAAAACACCGCAATTACATTCAGTAATAACAGTGTCTCTCAACAGGCCTGCCAGCCTGCTCCCCAGGTAGTGAGACAGACTAGCAAACTGACACATATTTTATTAGCCTCTCACAAGTGATCTGACAATCAATAACTTTCCCGGTGAGGTACAGTAGCAGAAGAGGTGGGAAGGATTTGGATCAAGTAGTCAGTTGGAAAGGAGGATAGACCACATAAGGGTCACAACTTTATCTCCAGAATCTAGGGAGAAGGGAAGTTATAGATGGGAGGATGGATGAGGAATATAGGTAGAGGCTGGAGGGAAGAAGGCTGGATGGAAAGCAATGTCAGATTTCCCACTAGGCATGTGCCTAGGGGCGCCACTTGTTGAGGGCATCACAGAAGGCTGCCCCCAACAGGCCCCTTTTTTTATAGGAGAGGAGAGGGAGAGTGAAGTGTAAGCAGGGGGGGCTGATCTACATGGGAACCAAAGGGCTGCTGTCAGAGAGCGGGTGAGCTGCTGTATGTCCCTTACTGCTTGTGTGGTAAGTGTGTATGTGTGCAGCATGTGTGCAGTATGTGTATGTATGCAGTGTGTGTGTGTGTGTGTGTGTGTGTGTGTGTGTGTGTGTGTATGCAGTGTGTGTGTATATGTGTGCAGTGTGTGTGTGCAATGTTTGTGCAATATGTATGTGCAGTTTGTGTGTGCAGTACTGGTGTTGTGTATGTGCAGTACTTGCGTTGTGTGTGTGTGTGTGTGTGTGTGTGTGTGTGTGTGTGTGTGTGTGCAGTGTCTATGTGTGCAGTGTGAGCAAAAGTGGGACAGTGTGTATAGGGGGGGGGGGGTGATGGGGCAGTAATCTGTGATGGGAGCAATGTTAGCAGTAGGGGACAGTTATGTGGGCAGTGAGGTGTGATGGGGTACTGAGCTGGAGGAGACCAGGTAGGTGTGAGGGGGACGGGATCCGGTCTGAAGATCGTCAGTGTCTAGGTCGACAATGTTTAGGTCGACCACTATAGGTCGACAGTCACTAAATCGACATGGGTGGAAGGTCGACAGGGTTTCTAGGTCGACATGTGCTAGGTCGACAGGTCTAAAGGTCGACATTAGTTTTTCACATTTTTTTTTTCATACTTAACGATCCACGTGGACTACGATTGTAAACGGTAAAGTGTGCCGAGCGAAGCGGTAGCAGAGCGAAGGCACCATGCCCGAAGCATGGCGAGCAAAGCGAGCCATGCGAGGGGACGCAGTGCACTAATTTGGGATCCCGGTCACTGTACGAAGAAAACGACACCAAAAAAAAAAATCCTTTAGACCTGTCGACCTAGCACATGTCGACCTAGAAACCCTGTCGACCTTCCATCCATGTCGACCTAGTGACTGTCGACCTAAACATTGTCGACCTAGACACTGTCGATTTGATGAACCACACCCGAGGGGGACAGTGTGAGCTGTGTGGGGCAGTGAGGTGTAAGGAAAGCTGTGTGAGCTGTGGAGGGGGGATGACAGTAATATATGGAGAGAGCTGGAGAGAGCTATGAAAAGGGTAATAGGAAGGCTATGGAGAGATATTGAGAGGTAACAGTAAGTAACCCTACACACTTAGCGATTACATTGAAAGATATGAACAATCCCGTTCATTAATGAATGAGGTATCGTTAATCTCTTTCAGTGTGTATGCACCAAAGATGAATGATGCGCGGCTCGCGCTCGTTCATCATTGGTGCAGGCTCGTTTATACATGCATGCCAATATGGCCAATCTCGTCCATATTAAAATATTAAAGCTATGGGGCCGGGTGATGGGGAGAGTGAAGAAACTCCATACCCCCCCCCCCCCCCCCCATCACTCCCACCCTGCCGCCGGGGCGTCTGTCAGCCGCATCGGCTGTCGGGCACCTCGCCCGGCAATCGGCAGGTGTGCAGGGCCCATACGAGACATTATTATTATAACTTTTTTTGAAAGGTGGGACAGCCATAAATGTGGCCTAACCCCTTGGGTGGCCTAACCCCTAAATCCACCTCTGATGTGAAGGGATAGTATAGCAGTGTCAACCTTTTGTCAGTGTCGACCTAATGTATGTTGACCATATGAGGTTGACCTATTGCTTGTCGTCCAAGACATTGGCCCTCATTCCGAGTTGTTCGCTTGCTAGCTGCTTTTATCAGCCGTGCAAACGCTAAGCCGCCGCCCTCTGGGAGTGTATCTTAGCTTAGCAGAAGTGTGAACGAAAGGATCGCAGCGCTGCTGCAAAAAAAGATTGTGTAGTTTTAGAGTAGCTCCAGACCTACTCCTAGCTCGTGATCATTTCAGACTATTTAGTTCCTGTTTTGACGTCACAAACACGCCCTGCGTTCGGCCAGCCACACCCGCGTTTCCCCAGGCACGCCTGCGTTTGTATCTGTCACGCCTGCGTTTTTACACACACTCCCCAAAAACGGTCAGTTACCTCCCAGAAACACCCACTTCCTGTCAATCACTCTGCAGCCAGCAGTGCGACTGAAAAGCGTCGCTAGACCTTGTGTGAAACTGCATCGGCTATTGTGAAAGTACGTCGCGCGTGCGCATTGCGGCGCATACGCATGCGCAGAAGTGCCGATTTTTAGCCTGATTGCTGCGCTGCGAACAACGGCAGCTAGCGATCAACTCGTGATGACCACCATTGTTTATCTAAAGTTTAGAGCTCAAAGATGACAATGTTTGGAGGACAGTTGGAGATAAGTATATTGAAATGAACAGGATTTTTATACCTACCGGTAAATCCTTTTCTCCTAGTCCGTAGAGGATGCTGGGGTCCACTTTAGTACCATGGGGTATAGAACGGTTCCGCAGGAGCCATGGGCACTTTAAGACTTTTTCAGAGTGTGAACTGGGTCCTCCCTCTATGCCCCTCCTCCAGAACTCAGTATAGGACTGTGCCCAGGGAGACGGACAATTCGAGAAAAGGATTTACTTTCAAGTTAATGGTGAGATACACACCAGCTCACACTTCAACCATTCCGCACAACATGGCATTCAATCTAACTCACGCTAACCAGCATGAATATTACAGCAACGTGCTGAAAACAATTTTAACACAACACCTGTGTAAAACTATAACAAAATTACTACTGCGGGTAAACTACGCACTGGGCCCACCTTTCTTGTAGAATGGGCATTCATGGAATTCGGCATTGGCCATCCTGCTGTGGAATGAGTATGTTGAATCGTACCTCTGATCCTGTGCGCAATCGTCTGCTTAGAAGCAGGATATCCAATCTTGTTGGGAGCATACAGGACAAACAGAGCCTCTGTTTTCCGTATCCTAGCCATTCTGGCGACATATATTTTCAAAGCTCTGACCACATCCAGAGACTTCGAACCAGCGGCGGTGTCAGTAGCCACTGGCACCACAATAGGTTGGTTTATATGGAAAGAAGAAATTGCTGACGAGTTCTCAGCTCAGCTCTATCTTCATGGAATATCAAGTAAGGGAACTTGTGAAACTCAGACACCCTACTTGCGGATGCCAAGGCCAACAGCATGACCACTTTCCAAGTGAGAAACTTCAACTCCACCTCCTGGAGAGGTTCAAACCAATCTGATTGAAGAAACTGCAACACCATGTTAAGATCCCATGGTGCCGCAGGAGGCACAAATGGAGGTTGGATGTGCAGAAGCCCTTTCACGAAGGTCTGGACTTCTGGAAGGGAGGCCAATTGTTTCTGAAAGAAAACGGACAAGGCCGAAATCTGGACCTTGATTGAACCCAATCGTAGGCCCGCATCCACACCCGCCTGAAGAAAATGGAGAAAACGTCCTAACTGAAACTCTTCCGTTGGAGCTTTCTTGGTTTCACACCAAGATACATATTTTCTCCAAATACGGTGGTAATGTTTAGACGTTACTCCTTTCCTGGCCTGAATAAGAGTGGGAATTACTTCTTTGGGAATACCTCTAGGATCCGGCGCTCAACATGCCGTCAAACGTAGCCGCGGTAAGTCTTGATACACGAACGGCCCCTGCTGCAGCAAGTCCTCGCTATCACACGCCAGAGGCGGCGTTCACCGCGCTTACCCCTGTGTGCCTGCTGGTCTATGTTGCAGCCTTCGGTAGTCCACGGCTCCGGCGTCTGGCTGGCGCGGCTCCCGGCGGTTCCCCGGGGCAGGGGCGCCACCATGACACCCGGCATGATGTGGGCGGGGAGCAGGTGACGTCATCAGACTGTTCCGCCAATCCAGCGGAGGCGGGAGATTCAAAGTCAGACGCCGGGCAGAGCCTAGGCGCCTGAGTATCGTCTTTTCCCCTGAAGTGGATGCCAGTGCTCTTGTTCCCGGCTAATCTCTCTGCAGTTGTACCCCAGTGTCTCCGGCATTTCCAGGTGCCAGTTGCTGCACAGTTTCCAGCGTTCCCAGCGGCTGGTGTGTTCCTCTGCGGTCCAGTCACCAGTGCTTCTTGGAGTTAGCGTGGGCTGCGGGCTAAACGCCGCTCACAAGTTCTACAAGACATCAGTGTCTTTAAACACCGCTCTCAAGTTTTGCAAGTTACCAGTGTCTTTAAACACCGTCTCAAGTTCCACAAGTTATCAGTGACTTTAAACACCGCTCTCAAGTTTTGCAAGTTACCAGTGTCTTTAACCACCGCTCTCAAGTTCCACAAGTTATCAGTGTCTTTCACCACCGCTCTCAAGTTCTACAAATCATCAGTGTCTTTAACCACCGCTCGCAAGTTTTACAAATCATCAGTGCCTTTAATCACCGCTCTCAAGTTCTACAAATCATCAGTGTCTTTAAACACCGTTCACAAGTTCTTCAAATCATCAGTGTTTTAAAAAAAAATCACTCACAAGTTCTTCAGTCACCAGTATCTTTACCATCACTCACAAGTACTTCATTTACTAGTATCTTTAACATTGCTTACAAGTTCTTCTATAGGTCTGGACATTTCCCATACGTTCCTTCTCTGCTATGCGACATTGTGTTGCTCCCTTCCTGCAATAAAGTTCTTCAATATTTTCATCAAGCCTTACTGTCAGAGTCCTGTATGAGGAAGACCTATATCAGGCCATCCCTGTTCCGACCCAACTGTGGTTCCTCTTCCCTACCATCGGAAGAACCCCCGAGTTCACAACACCCCCAACCTAGGTCAGTGACGCTCGCGAAGAGGAAGAGGCCGAGGATCTTCTATGAGTAACTCCTAAAGATCTGGATACCAAGCCCTCCTTGGCCAGTTTGGGACATGTAACATAGTATCTGAGGTTGAAAAAAGACAATTGTCCATCGAGTTCAACCTATTTGCGGTCTCCTATGCATGATGATTTGACTAAAATTTCTGACTGATGCTGCTGTCAGCCGTTGCATTTTATCCCTGTTTATAGTAACTAATGCATGACTATGCACCATACCCCTGGATATACTTATCCATTAGGAATTTATCTAACCCATTCTTAAAGGTGTTGACAGATTCCGCCTTTACAACTCCCTCAGGCAAAGAATTCCAAACACGTATTGTCCTTACCGTGAAAAAGCCTTTACGCCGTATTGTGCGGAATCTCCTCTCCTCTAACCTGAGCGAGTGTCCACGAGTCCTCTGTGTTGATCTAACCAAAAACAGGTCCTGCGCAAGCTCTGTGTATTGTCCCCTTATATATTTGTAGATATTGATCATATCCCCTCTTAGTCTCCGCTTTTCCAATGTAAACATGCCTAGTCTTTCAAGCCTTTCCTTGTATTCCATCGTCTCCATGCCCTTAATTAGTTTGGTCGCCCTCCTCTGAACCTTTTCTAGCTCCAGGATATCCTTTTTGTAGTACGGTGCCCAGAATTGTACACAGTATTCAAGGTGTGGCCTCACTAGTGATTTATATAACGGGAGTATAATACTCTCGTCCCTAGCATCAATACCCCATTTTATGCATGCTAATATCTTATTAGCCTTCTTTGCTGCAGTCCTACTTTGGGTACTACTGCTTAGTTTGCTATCTATGAGGACACCTAAGTCCTTTTCCAGTACAGAATCCCCTAATTTTACCCCATTTAGTAGGTATGTGTAATTGTTGTTCTTGTTACCACAGTGCATTACCTTACACTTGTCTGTATTGAAGCGCATTCTCCATTTGGCTGCCCATGCTTCTAATTTAACTAAGTCGTTCTGAAGAGACTCAGCATCCTCCTCTGTATTTATAGCCTTACACAATTTGGTATCATCTGCAAAAATTGACACCATGCTCTCTAGACCTTCTGTTAGGTCGGTAATGAAAATATTGAACAATACCGGTCCTAATACTGAGCCTTGCGGCACACCACTTAGCACTTCAGTCCAAGTTGAAAAAGATCCATTAACCACAACGCGCTGCTCCCTATTATCTAACCAGTTTTTGACCCAAGTGCATATTGTGCTTCCTAGCCCTGATTCTTGTAGCTTGTAGATGAGTCTCATGTGTGGTACAGTATCGAATGCTTTGGCAAAGTCTAAAAAGACTACATCCACGTCTTTACCCTGATCTAGGTTTGCGCTTACTGTTTCATAAAAGCCAAGTAAGTTGGTTTGACAGGATCTGTCCTTCATAAACCCATGTTGATTCCTTTTAATGACCTTATTGACTTCAAGGAACTTCTGAATACTATCTCTTAGAATACCTTCCAATACTTTCCCCACTATAGACTAACTGGTCTATGAGGGACAATGAGAATCGCTCAAACTCCTGTTCTTCTTATGATTTTGAGAACTTTTGGTATCAGTGGAAGTGGAGGGAAGACATACACCGACCGAAACACCCACTGGGTCACCAATGCATCCACTGCAATTGCTTGAGGGTCTCTCGACCTGGAACAATATCTCTGAAGCTTCTTGTTGAGATGAGATGCCATCATGTCTACTTGAGGAACTCCCCACCTCTGCGATGACAGCTTGGTGGAGGCCCCATTCTTCTAGATGGAGATCGTGTTTGCTGAGGAAGTCTGCTTCCCAGTTGTCCACTCCCGGAATGAAAATTGCAGACAGAGCTCTTGCATGTCTTTCTGCCCAGAGGAGAATCTTTGTCACCTCTGCCATTGCCGCTCTGCTTTTCGTTCCGCCCTGACGGTTTATGTATGCTACTGCTGTTACATTGCCTGACTGGATCTGTATGGGTTGATCTTGAAGAAGATGCCCCGCTTGTAGAAGGCCATTGTAAACGGCTCTCAACTCCAGAACATTTATGTGAAGACAGGTTTCTTGACTTCACCATCTTCCTTGGAAGCTTTCCACCTGTGTGACTGCTCCCCAACCTCTGAGACTTGCATCCGTGGTTACTAGGACCCAGTCCTTAATCCCGAATCTGCGTCCTTCCAGGAAGTGAGAACTGTGCAGCCACCACAGGAGCAAAATTCTGGCTTTGGAAGATAGGATTATCCTCTGATGCATGTGTAGATGGGATCCGGACAACTTGTCCAACAGGTCCCACTGGAATACTTTGGCATGGAATCGGCCAAACTGTATGGCCTCGTAGGTCGCTACCATCTTCCCCAACAACCGAATGCATTGATGAATCGACACTCTTGTTGGTTTTAGAATTTGTTTGACCATCCTCTGGATTTCCAGAGCCTTTTCTACTGGAAGAAGTACCCTCTGTACTTCTGTGTCCAGTATCATCCCCAGAAACGATAATCTTGTCGTCGGTTCCAACTGTGACTTTGGAAAATGTATGATCCAACCGTGTTGTTGAAGTATTGTCATGGAGAGTGCAATGTTCTGCACCAACCTTTCCCTGGATCTCGCTTTTATCAGATGATCGTCCATGTAAGGAATTATATTGACTCCTTGCTGTCAAAGGAGGACCATCATCTCCGCCATCACCTTGGTGAAGACCCTCAGTGCCTTGGAGAGTCCGAACGGCAACGTCTGAAATTGGTAATGACAATCCTGCACTGCAAATCTCAGATAAGCCTGAAGCGGAGGATAAATAGGAACATGTAAGTAGGCATATTTTATGTCCACTGACACCATGAAGTCCCTTTCCTCCAGACTGGAAATCACTGCCCTCAGAGATTCCATCTTGAATTTGAACCTTTGCAGGTAGAGAATCAGTGTTTTCAGATTTAGAATCGGTCTGACCGAGCCGTCTGGCTTCGGAACTATGAAAAGGCTTGAATAAAACCCTTCTCTTTGTTGTGACAAGGAGACCAGGACATTCACTTGATCCTGACACAATTTTTGTATTGCTGCTGATATTACTTCCCTGTCTGGGATAGAAACTGGTAAGGCCGATTTGAAAAATCGGTATGGGCGAATGTCTTGAAACTCCAGCTTGTAACCGTGGGACACAATTTGTGAGACCCACGGGTCCAGGCCATATTGAACCCAAATCTCATTGTAGAGTTTCAGACGTGCCCCCACCTGAGTGTACTCCCGCAAGGGAGTCCCAGCATCATGCTGAAGATTTGGCAGAAGCAGAGGTTGATTTCTGCTCCTGTTATCCTGGAGACGCTGTGGACTTTTTTCCTTTTCCCCTTCCTCTACCAGCAAAGAAAGGGGAACTTTTACCCTTTATGTATTTATTGGGCCGAAAGGACTGCATCTGAGAGTGATGTGTCTTTTTCGCCGACGCAGGAGCATAAGGCAAAAATGTCGACTTACCTGCGGTAGCCTCAGAGACTAAGGCATCCAGCCCCTCTCCAAACAAGGCCTCTCCTTTATACGGGAGAGCCTCCATATTCCTTTTTGAATCTGCGTTAGCATTCCATTGGTGAATCCACAGCGCCCTACGTGCTGAGATCGCCATGGAAGCGGCTCTTGAATCCAAGAGACCAATATCTTTCATAGCTACAAGCATGTACGCAGCAGCATCCTTGATATGACCTAGCGTTACAAGTATTTCGTCTTTATCGTGTCAATGTCTGATGACAAGTTTTCTGACCATTTTTCAATAGCACTACTCACCCACGCACAGGCAATGGTAGGCCTGAGTAGTGTCCCATTGGCCACATAGATAGATTTCAACATAGTCTCTAACTTGCGGTCTGCCGGCTCCTTGGAGCTGCTTTCAGATCGCAAATGCCGGATCCTACCCGGTAAGAGAAACGTGTACTTACCGGGTGGGATACGGCATTTGCGCTCCGTTGCTGGCTTTCCGACCCGGCAATATACCGGGTCGGTTGCCATAGCAGCGGAGGGCTGAGCAGCAGCAGGGGCGGGGGTGTAGGTGGCGCCGGGAGATGAGCTCATCTCCTGCGCCGCCTCTGCCTATGCTGTGAATGGGAGCCGTGTCGCATCGGAACGGCTCCCATTCACACTGCACCTGACCCGGTAATCAACCCGGTAATAACCTTTCTTTTTTACCGGGTTGAATTACCGGGTCAGGCGACCCGCTAATTCAGAAAAGGACCTTCACATCGCACACTGACCCGTTTCGACACGGCAATATGCCGTGTCGATACCGGGTTTTTAGTGCGATGTGAAAGGGGTATTAGTGAAGCCGTTTCCGGCGCCGGAAGAATCACCTTTTTTGTTAACCGTGACAGGGCACTGTCTAGAATGGGGGGTGACTCCCACCTTTTCCTGTCTTCTGCAGGGAAAGGGTAACCCGCCTGAATTCGTTTTGGAATCTGAAATTTCTTTTCAGGATTAGTCCAGACTCCCTCAAAGAGACTGTTTAGCTCATGAGATGGAGGGAAAGTTACATTAATTTTCTTTTCTTTATTAAAGTAAGCCTTCTGCTGTGGTAAAGGAGGGGGTTCCGTAACTTCTAACACTTCCTTTATAGCAATAATCATGTATTGTGAATGTTTTTTGCTAATTTCGGATCTATTCCCCTGGAATAACTAGTGTCGACACAGGAATCAGAGTCTGTGTTGGTATCAGTTTGTACAACTTGTGCAAAAGATCTTTTTTGTGAAAAGGATGAAAAGGCAGAACTATTAAAAATCACATCTTCCACGGATTTTCTCCAGTTTTCTGCATGAGACTCAGACTTATCCAATCTCTTACTGATATGATTCACACTATCACGTAATTCTTTCACCCATTCAGGCTCGTGGTGCGACGGCAGCGCCACCACATTACAACTCTGTGTCCCTAAAATGGCTCCCTCAGGGGAAGAGCTCCCTGCCTCAGACATACCACACACGTGCACAAACACACCACAGACACTCCGGGGCTTATTGGGGACAGACCCACAGTAAAATCTGTCTAAAGGACACAGAACAGGATTTGCCAGCTCACAACTCAGCGCCAAGGAAAAAATCCCTTTGTCATGTACCTTGTACACAGAGACCTTAAGCGCTTATAAAAGGCCAATAATATGACTGAGCACCCAAATTACACTCTCCCCCCCCCCCCTTTTTGCAACCTGATACTTGATTCAGAAGTGGAGAGGAGAATCAGCGGTTCTTCCCCTGCAGCAGGTGGGAGAAAATGGCGCTGAACAGTGTGCTGGCTGCCTGAGGAAGAAGCTCCGCCCCCTGTAATGGCACGTTTCCCCATAGAGCTAATTTTTAATCTTTATACTGGCGGGGGTGTAGGACTGTGCCACAACATCATATGCTACCTTTTGCCAGTGAGACTTGGTTTCATGCTGCCCTGGCCGCCCCCCCCCCCCCCCCCCACACCCACACACACCCTGCACCCTGCTGGGCTCTGTGTTATGGGTAGCATGCTTGCGCAGCGTTCCCGCTCACTGCGCGTTACCTTAAGCCACCACGATGACCAAAGGTCCTCTCTGCAGATCTCCGGTAACGCTACTCACCAGTCTTTCTGACTTCTGGCTCTGTTAGGGGGGTGACGGCGTGCTGTGGGAGTGAGCGCATAGCCGCAGCTAGTGTTCAGTACCCTTCAGGAGCTAATGGTGTCCTGTCAGCAGAAGCAGAGCCATGAAACTATTTAAGAAGTTGGTTCCTACTTCTTCCCCCTAAGTCCCACGAAGCAGGGAGACTGTTGCCAGCAGTCTCCCTGTAAAATAAAAAATCTAAAATCTAATATAAAGTCTTTTAGTAGAACTCAGTAGAGCTCCACTAGAGTGCGACCAGTCTGCCTGGGTACATTTTCTAAACTGAGGTCTGGAGGAGGGGCATAGAGGGAGGAGCCAGTTCACACTCTGAAAAAGTCTTAAAGTGCCCATGGCTCCTGCGGAACCGTCTATACCCCATGCTACTAAAGTGGACCCCAGCATCCTCTAGGACGTATTAGAAACACTGATTTGGAGAGGGAAAGAGCAGATGTCTATAGATGGAATGTATAAATTTGAAGTGGAGGAAGTCCACCAAGGTGAGCAAATTCCTCCAGTGTCGCTTGGCAGTTCTTGGCAGAGTCCACAGCAGAAGGGTGCTATTGTTTTGGTATGGGCAGGAAATAATGACAACGGGAAGATAAGTGTGTTATCTATCTATCTATCTATCTATCTATCTATCTATCTATCTATCTATCTACAAAGAATTGTACACACACTGGCCCTCATTCCGAGTTGTTCGCTCGGTATTTTTCATCGCATCGCAGTGAAAATCCGCTTAGTACGCATGCGCAATGTTCGCACTGCGACTGCGCCAAGTAACTTTACTATGATGAAAGTATTTTTACTCACGGCTTTTTCTTCGCTCCGGCGATCGTAATGTGATTGACAGGAAATGGGTGTTACTGGGCGGAAACACGGCGTTTCAGGGGCGTGTGGCTGAAAACGCTACCGTTTCCGGAAAAAACGCAGGAGTGGCCGGTGAAACGGTGGGAGTGCCTGGGCGAACGCTGGGTGTGTTTGTGACGTCAACCAGGAACGACAAGCACTGAAATGATCGCACAGGCAGAGTAAGTCTGGAGCTACTCAGAAACTGCTAACTCGTTTGTAATCGCAATATTGCGCGTACGTCGGTCGCAATTTTAAGAAGCTAAGATTCACTCCCAGTAGGCGGCGGCTTAGCGTGTGTAACTCTGCTACATTCGCCTTGCGAGCGATCAACTCGGAATGAGGGCCACTGTCCAATTGGATTCAGACAGCTGCTCACCAGTTGTGGGCGGGCTGCCCCAACAATAGATCAAAATTATTGTGAAAAAAAGAGAGGAAATGGGAGCGCTGGATGAATCTAGTATATATTTTTTATTAAAATATTGTTATATTAAACACATAAAAATACAATACATGAACTAGCCTAAAGATAATGAAAAATTAATATTGTATAAATATATATAGGACTGCCATATCTCCTGAACCGATATGAGTAAGAAAAACTCTAATAAACCTTTATTAAGAGCTGCACTGGTGCTTCATAAAAATCAGCCGTGCGTCCATGCGGCTATGATCCACTCAATGAAGGACTTCATCTGACTGCTGCATTCTCCTGACACTCCGCGAGCCGTATCTATTGAGTGGATCATAGCCGCAATTAAACGGACTTTTCACCAGCGGCTGGAGAATCTGCTGCTTCATTTTACTGCACCGCTGCACATCCTAATTGGTACAGTACCCTTTAGCGGAGAAAAACAACCGCGTTCGAGTGGATGGTTCACTGGCGACGTGACCAGCTGTACTTTCATTTGCACAGAGCCGCTGCAAACCCGGCTTAGTACAGCGCCTTTGACGGAGAGGCTCTCACATCAGGTGATATACTACAAGTGAATTTGACCATCACCGTCTATTTGTCACACAATAATACAGCGCCGGTGTCCGCATTCTCAATACTGGGACACTGTTTGCCAATGAGGCTCTTTTGTGTATAAGGAGAAGAGAGACTGTACATTAAACAGTGATCTATAACAGAGGTACCTCTCATCAGTCTCCTTCCTATATGTATTTCAGCTCGTGGACGCACGGCTGATTTTTATGAAGCACCAGTGCAGCTCTTAATTAAGGTTTATTAGAGTTTTTCTTACTCATATCGGTTCAGGAGATATGGCAGTCCTATATATATATATTTATACAATATTAATTTTTCATTATCTTTAGGCTAGTTCATGTATTGTAGTTTTATGTGTTTAATATAACAATATTTTAATAAAAAAATAAGAATTTACTTACCGATAATTCTATTTCTCATAGTCCGTAGTGGATGCTGGGGACTCCGAAAGGACCATGGGGAATAGCGGCTCCGCAGGAGACTGGGCACATCAAAAGAAAGCTTTAGGACTATCTGGTGTGCACTGGCTCCTCCCCCTATGACCCTCCTCCAAGCCTCAGTTAGGATACTGTGCCCGGACGAGCGTACACAATAAGGAAGGATCTTGAATCCCGGGTAAGACTCTTACCAGCCACACCAATCACACCGTACAACTTGTGATCTGAACCCAGTTAACAGCATGATAACAGAAGGAGCCTCTGAAAAGATTGCTCACAACAACAAAAAACCCGATTTTTGTAACAATAACTATGTACAAGTAATGCAGACAATCCGCACTTGGGATGGGCGCCCAGCATCCACTACGGACTATGAGAAATAGAATTATCGGTAAGTAAATTCTTATTTTCTCTAACGTCCTAGTGGATGCTGGGGACTCCGAAAGGACCATAGGGATTATACCAAAGCTCCCAAACGGGCGGGAGAGTGCGGATGACTCTGCAGCACCGAATGAGAGAACTCCAGGTCCTCCTCAGCCAGGGTATCAAATTTGTAGAATTTAGCAAACGTGTTTGCCCCTGACCAAGTAGCAGCTCAGCAAAGTTGTAAAGCCGAGACCTCTCGGGCAGCCGCCCAAGATGAGCCCACTTTCCGTGTGGAATGGGCTTTTACAGATTTTGGCTGTGGCAGGCCTGCCACAGAATGTGCAAGCTGAATTGTACTACAAATCCAACGAGCAATCGTCTGCTTAGAAGCAGGAGCACCCAGCTTGTTGGGTGCATACAGGATAAACAGCGAGTCAGATTTTCTGACTCCAGCCGTCCTGGAAACATATATTTTCAGGGCCCTGACTACGTCCAGCAACTTGGAATCCTCCAAGTCCCTAGTAGCCGCAGGCACCACAAATAGGTTGGTTCAGGTGAAACGCTGAAACCACCTTAGGGAGAAACTGAGGACGAGTCCTCAATTTCGCCCTGTCCGAATGGAACATTAGATAAGGGCTTTTTCAGGATAAAGCCGCCAATTCTGACACGCGCCTGGCCCAGGCCAGGGCCAACAGCATGACCACTTTCCATGTGAAATATTGGCCCTCATTCCGAGTCGTTCGCTCGGTATTTTTCATCGCATCGCAGTGAAATTCCGCTTAGTGCGCATGCGCAATATTCGCACTGCGACTGCGCCAAGTATCTTTGCTATGAAGAAAGTATTTTTACTCACGGCTTTCTCATCGCTCCGGCGAACGTAATGTGATTGACAGGAAATGGGTGTTACTGGGCGGAAACACGGCGTTTTATGGGCGTGTGGATGAAAACGCTACCGTTTCCGGAAAAAACGCAGGAGTGGCCGGAGAAACGGGGGAGTGGTTGGGCGAACGCTGGGTGTGTTTCTGACGTCAAACCAGGAACGACAAGCACTGAACTGATCGCACAGGCAGAGTAAGTCTGGAGCTACTCTAAAACTGCTAAGTAGTTTGTGATCGCAATATTGCGAATACATCGGTCGCAATTTTAAGATGCTAAGATACACTCCCAGTAGGCGGCGGCTTAGCGTGTGTAACTCTGCTAAATTCGCCTTGCGACCGATCAACTCGGAATGAGGGCCTTTGTAACTCCACAGATTTAAGTGGTTCAAACCAATGTGACTTTTGGAACCCAAAACTACATTGAGATCCCAAAGTGCCACTGGAGGCACAAAAGGAGGCTGTATATGCAGTACCCCTTTCACAAACGTCTGAACTTCAGGGACTGAAGCTAGTTCTTTTTGGAAGAAAATTGACAGGGCCGAACTTTGAACCTTAATGGACCCCAATTTCAGGCCCATAGACACTCCTGTTTGCAGGAAATGTAGGAATCGACCCAGTTGAATTTCCACCGTCGGGCCTTACTGGCCTCGCACCACGCAACATATTTTCGCCAATTGCGGTGATAATGTTCTTGCGGTTACATCCTTCCTGGCTTTGATCAGGATAGGGATGACTTCATCCGGAATGCCCTTTTTCCTTCAGGATCCGGCGTTCAACCGCCATGCCGTCAAACGCAGCCGCGGTAAGTCTTGGAATAGACAGGGTCCTTGCTGGAGCAGGTCCCTTCTTAGAGGTAGAGGCCACGGATCCTCCGTGAGCATCTCTTGAAGTTCCGGTTACCAAGTCCTTCTTGGCCAATCCGGAGCCACGAATATAGTGCTTACTCCTCACCATCTTATCAATCTCAGTACCTTGGATATGAGAGGCAGAGGAGGGAACACATACCCTGACTGGTACACCCACGGTGTTACCAGAGCGTCTACAGCTATTGCCTGAGGGTCCCTGGACCTGGCGCAATACCTGTCGAGTTTTTCCCAACGGTTTATAATCATGTGGAAGACTTCTGGGTGAAGTCCCCACTCTCCCGGGTGGAGGTCGTGCTGAGGAAGTCTGCTTCCCAGTTGTCCACTCCCGGAATGAATACTGCTGACAGTGCTATCCCATGATTTTCCGCCCAGCGAAGAATCCTTGCAGCTTCTGCCATTGCCCTCCTGCTTCTTGTGCCACCCTGTCTGTTTACGTGGGTGACTGCCGTGATGTTGTCCGACTGGATCAACACCGGCTGACCTTGAAGCAGAGGTCTTGCTAAGCTTAGAGCATTGTAAATGTCCCTTAGCTTCAGGATATTTATGTGAAGTGATGTCTCCAGGCTTGACCATAAGTCCTGGATATTCCTTCCCTGTGTGACTGCTCCCCAGCCTCGCAGGCTGGTATCCGAAGTTACCAGGATCCAGTCCTGAATGCCGAATCTGCGGCCCTCTAGAAGATGAGCACACTGCAACCACCACAGGAGGGACACCCTTGTCCTTGGTGACAGGGTTATCCGCTGATGCATCTGAAGATGCGACCCGGACCATTTGTCCAGCAGGTCCCACTTGAAAGTTCTTGCGTGGAATCTGCCGAATGGGATTGCTTCGTAGGAAGCCACCATTTTACCCAGAACCCTTGTGCATTGATGCACTGAGACTTGGCTCGGTTTTAGGAGGTTCCTGACTAGCTCGGATAACTCCCTGGCTTTCTTCTCCGGGAGAAACACCTTTTTCTGGACTGTGTCCAGGATCATCCCTAGGAACAGAAGACAAGTCGTCGGAACCAGCTGCGATTTTGGAATATTGAGAATCCAACCGTGCTGCAGCAACACTACCTGAGATAGTGCTACACCGACCTCCAACTGTTCCCTGGATCTTACCCTTATCAGGGAATTGTCCAAGTAAGGGATAACTAAAATTCCCTTCCTTTGAAGGAATATCATCATTTCGGCCATTACCTTGGTAAAGACCCGGGGTGCCGTGGACCATCCATACGGCAGCGTCTGAACTGATAGTGACAGTTCTGTACCATAAACCTGAGGTACCCTTGGTGAGAAGGGTAAATTTTGACATGAAGGTAAGCATCCTTGATGTCCCGAGACATCATGTAGTCCCCTTCTTCCAGGTTCGCAATCACTGCTCTGAGTGACTCAATCTTGAATTTGAACCTCTGTATGTAAGTGTTCAAAGATTTTAGATTTAGAATCGGTCTCACCGAGCCGTCCGGCTTCGGTACCACAACAGTGTGGAATAATACCCCGTTCCCTGTTGCAGGAGGGGTATATTGATTATCACCTGCTGGGAATACAGCTTGTGAATGGCTTCCAAAACTGTCTCCCTGTCAGAAGGAGACATCGGTAAAGCCGACTTTAGGAAACGGCGAGGGGGAGACGTCTCGAATTCTAATTTGTACCCCTGAGATATCACCTGAAGGATCCAGGGGTCTACTTGCGAGTGAGCCCACTGCGCGCTGAAATTCATTGAGACGGGCCCCCCCACCGTGCCTGATTCTGCTTGTAAAGCCCCAGCGTATACTGAGGGCTTGGCAGAGGCGGGAGAGGGTTTCTGTTCCTGGGAACTGGCTGATTTCTGCAGCCTTTTTCCTCTTCTGTCACGGGGCAGAAATGAGGAACCTTTTGGCCGCTTATCCACGAAAAGACTGCGCCTGATAATACGGCGTCTTCTCATGTTGAGACTGAGGCGACCTGGGGTACAAACGTGGATTTCCCAGCTGTTGCCGTGGCCACCAGGTCTGAAAGACCGACCCCAAATAACTCCTCCCCTTAATAAGGCAATACTTCCAAATGCCGTTTGGAATACGCATCACCTGACCACTGACGTGTCCATAACCCTCTACTGGTAGAAAAGGACAACGCACTTAGACTTGATGCCAGTCGGCAAATATTCCGCTGTGCATCACGCATATATAGAAATGCATCTTTCAAATGCTCTATGGGCAAAAATATACTGTCCTTATCTAGGGTATCAATATTTTCAGTCAGGGAATCCGACCACGCCAACCCAGCACTGCACATCCAGGCTGAGGCGATTGCTGGTCGCAGTATAACACCAGTATGTGTGTAAATACATTTTAGGATACCCTCCTGCTTTCTATCAGCAGGATCCTTAAGGGCGGCCATCTCAGGAGAGGATAGAGCCCTTACAAGCGTGTGAGCGCTTTATCCACCCTAGGGGGTGTTTCCCAACGCACCCTAACCTCTGGCGGGAAAGGATATAATGCCAATAACATTTTAGAATTTATCAGTTGTTATCGGGGGAAACCCACGCATCATCACACACCTCATTTAATTTCTCAGATTCAGGAAAACTACAGGTAGTTTTTCCTCACCGAACATAATACCCCTTTTTGGTGGTACTCGTATTATCAGAAATGTGTAAAACATTTTTCATTGCCTCAATCATGTAACGTGTGGCCCTACTGGAAGTCACATTTGTCTCTTCACCGTCGACACTGGAGTCAGTATCCGTGTCGGCGTCTATATCTGCCATCTGAGGTAACGGGCGCTTTATAGCCCTTGACGGCCTATGAGACGTCTGGACAGGCACAAGCTGAGTAGCCGGCTGTCTCATGTCAACCACTGTCTTTTATACAGAGCTGACACTGTCACGTAATTTCTTCCAACAGTTCATCCACTCAGGTGTCGACCCCCTAGGGGGTGACATCACTATTACAGGCAATCTGCTCCGTCTCCACATCATTTTTCTCCTCATGCATGTCGACACAAAAGTACCGACATACAGCACACACACAGGGAATGCTCTGATAGAGGACAGGACCCCACTAGCCCTTTGGGGAGACAGAGGGAGAGTTTGCCAGCACACACCAGAGCGCTATATATATACAGGGATAACCTTATATAAGTGTTTTTCCCCTTATAGCTGCTGTATAGTTAATACTGCGCCTAATTTGTGCCCCCCTCTCTTTTTTAACCCTTTCTGTAGTGTAGTGACTGCAGGGGGAGAGCCAGGGAGCTTCCCTCCAACGGAGCTGTGAGGGAAAATGGCGCCAGTGTGCTGAGGAGATAGGCTCCGCCCCTTTATCGGCTGCCTTATCTCCTGTTTTTTTATGTATTTTGGCAGGGGTTAAATGCATCCATATAGCCCAGGAGCTATATGTGATGCATTTTTTGCCATCCAAGGTGTTTATTATTGCGTCTCAGGGCGCCCCCCCCAGCGCCCTGCACCCTCAGTGACCGGAGTGTGAAGTGTGCTGAGAGCAATGGCGCACAGCTGCAGTGCTGTGCGCTACCTTGTTGAAGACAGGACGTCTTCTGCCGCCGATTTTCCGGACCTCTTCTGCCTTCTGGCTCTGTAAGGGGGCCGGCGGCGCGGCTCTGGGACCCATCCAAGCTGGGCCTGTGATCGTCCCTCTGGAGCTAATGTCCAGTAGCCTAAGAAGCCCAATCCACTCTGCACGCAGGTGAGTTCGCTTCTTCTCCCCTTAGTCCCTCGATGCAGTGAGCCTGTTGCCAGCAGGTCTCACTGAAAATAAAAAACCTAAACTAAAACTTTCACTAAGAAGCTCAGGAGAGCCCCTAGTGTGCACCCTTCTCGTTCGGGCACAGAGATCTAACTGAGGCTTGGAGGAGGGTCATAGGGGGAGGAGCCAGTGCACACCAGATAGTCCTAAAGCTTTCTTTAGATGTGCCCAGTCTCCTGCGGAGCCGCTATTCCCCATGGTCCTTTCGGAGTCCCCAGCATCCACTAGGACGTTAGAGAAATATATACTAGATTCATCCAGCGCTCCCATTTCCTCTCTTTTTATCTATCTATCTATCTATCTATCTATCTATCTATCTATCTATCTATCTATCTATCTATCTATCTATCTATCTCTATCTTAAGGAAAACAAAAAAGATATCCATTGGTGGCCATATTATTTGTCAGCCTATACAATAACTATGTTCAAGTACCCTTTATTACAATATCTGTGTTGGAATTTAAACCTTGCTATGTCTTCTGATCCTTTTTTCATCGACTGTATGAAGGTGGTCATTTCGAGTTGTTCGCTCGTTGACTTTTTTCGCAGAGCAGCGATCAAGTGAAAAATCGGCAATTATGCGCATGCGCATGGTACGCAGCGAGCATGCGCTAAGTACTTTCACACAAAACTTGGTAGCTTTACCCAAGCTCCAGCGACGTTTTTCAGTCGCTCGAGTGTTCGTAGTATGATTGATAGGAAGTGGGTGTTTCGGGGCGGCAACTCAGCGTTTTCAGGGAGTGTGCTAAAAAACGCAGGCGTGCCAGGCAAAAACGTAGGAGTGGCTGGAGAAACGGGGGAGTGGCTGGCCGAACGCAGGGCGTGTTTGTGACGTCAATCCAGGAACTAAACGGACTGAGGTGATTGCAATCTAGGAGTAGGTCTGGAGCTACTCAGAAACTGCATGAATTTTTTTAGTAGCAATTTTGCTACTCTTTCGTTCGCAATTCTGCTATGCTAAGATACACTCCCAGAGGGCGGCGGCTTAGCGTGTGCACTGCTGCTAAAAGCAGCTAGCGAGCAAACAACTCGGAATGAGGGCCAATATGCGTAACCCCCTTTAATATATGTTAATGTATTAATCCTTGTTTACACTTATAGGAGGTCAGACTCGCTAGGAATAAAACAGATCATGTGTCTGCTTTGGCTGAAGCAGAAAAAGAAAATTGCCTACAGTTGAAAAAAACAATTGATGGATTTGCTGTTGATATGACAGAGGCAAGACTGCTGCAGAAGAATTATTGTACGGCATTAGCTGAAAAGGACAGGTAACTCTTAAGCAAGCATTATTCAGTGATAAGAGATAAAACATTACAAATACACTGTATGCCAGGTTTTCATACATTTATACTACTGTATTTGTAATTTGTTTTATGAAAACATTTATTATGAGATGTGGAAAAAAATTGTATCTAGCGCCCTACTTGTTTGGGTAAATGCTGTGGCAGCAACATTGTAATGGAGGTTAAACCCAAAACCTCTATGAATATACAACGTAAAGATATACCATTGCGCCTGAGTCAATTATGGTGTTAAATGTATAGAGACGATAAATGAGTGATGTATAGATTAAGACAAATACAGATATAGTATATGTACCTGTAAATCAATGGTTAAATGATAAAATGTATCAGTATAGGTGTTATAAATCCTGTAATGGCTAATGGGCTATTGAACTGTATATAATTCTTGAAATATGATCTTCACACCATGTTCATTTGGAAATTAAAACGCGTTTTTATTCAAAACCAGTGCAATGAATGCACCTGATGCATGCATATAAATGAAAAATAATAGGTAAAGGGGGGGGGGGGGGGACAAGTGGGGTTTAGACAGTGTTTAAAGGGGAAAACAATAACGACACTCTTACTGTGTAATTGGGTTAAGAATGAAGCACACTGCAGTCCTCTGTAGTACACTCAGATCGGTGGCGTCCCACCTCTGTAGTGATTGATGTCCTTCTAACTGTTTGAAAGTCCAGAGCCAATATGGGTATATGTACAAATGTCCTGTGGAGGTTCCAGAAATGAGTGCGGGGTACCCCTGGTGGACCGCTGGCAGTGTGGGATCTTACTGGGGCTGGTAATTGTGTAATTAGGACTCCGGACGCACCGTCTTCCCCTGAGTCCTGATCAGCCGCGGTGTCACTCTAACAAGCACACCGTGGATCTCAGGGCAGTTTGGACGCGGTCACCGTCTTGGAGAGAGAGAAGCGAAAATGCTTCTAGCCCTGCTGGGCTGTCCGCTTTGCCTTTCCTCTCCTACGCTTTGCCTTCTCCTCTCTGCGTTGAAAGAAAGGTACGGGTCCTGGGCGGGATCTATCGGGAGCCAAGACAGAGCCGTGGAGATAGAAAGGAACAGAGGAAGAATGAAGGAACAGCCCATTGACCGAGAAATCATTGCGGTCACGTGACTGAACCGACCCGGAAGCAAGGAAGGCCACCAAGAGCAGCAGCAACGAGGAGAAGCGGAATCGGCTGCTGGCAAGAAGAGGAGAGACGGAGCTGTGAAAACAAGGTAAGGGACTCCGTAGGAGAGGGGAAGGCAAAGCGGACAGCCCAGCAGGGCTAGAAGCATTTTCCCTTCTCTCTCTCCAAGACGGTGACCGCGTCCCAACTGCCCTGAGATCCACGGTGCGCTTGTTAGAGCGACACCGCCGCTGATCAGGACGCAGGGGAAGACGGTGCGTCCGGAGTCCTAATTACACAATTACCAGCCCCAGTCAGATCCCTCACTGCCAGCGGTCCACCAGGGGTACCCCGCACTAATTTCTGGAACCTCCACAGGACATTTGTACTTATACCCATATCGGCTCTGGACATACAAACAGTTAGAAGGACATCAATCACTACAGAGGTGGGACGCCACCGATCTGAGTGTACTACAGAGGACTGCAGTGTGCTTCATTCTTAACCCAATTACACAGTAACAGTGTTGTTATTGTTTTCCCCTTTAAACACTGTCTAAACCCCACTTGTCCTTCCCCCCCCCTTTTCCCGATTATTTTTCATTTATATGCATGCATCAGGTGCATTCATTGCACTGGTTTTGAATAAAAACACTTTTTAATTTCCAAATGAACATGGTGTGAAGATCATATTTCAAGAATTATATACAGTTCAATAGCCCATTAGCCATTACAGGATTTATAACACCTATACTGATACATTTTATCATTCAACCATTGATTTACAGGTACATATACTATATCTGTATTTGTCTTAATCTATACATCACTCATTTATTATGAGATATCAGTGGTGAATTACCCATTTGGCATATGCCTAGGAGTGCGGCTCTTTGGGTGGTGGCACTTGTAGGCTTCTTTTAGTACTTTCAGTCCAACATTTACTGGTAAATTATTTGCACTCTACCATATATTATCTTGAGTGTAGTCAAACAGGTAAGACATACACACACTGCCATTGTAAGCTGTTCTACATAATAAGTTTGCATACACAGTTAAAAATAAAATTAAATGTCATAGTTCATGGACTTTTTATTATTATATTCAAATGGCAATCATCAAATGAGGGCTTATAACCTAACAATGAAAAAAGTAAATTAATCCTGCCCTGTGAGATATTATATACTACTATATATACATCTGTAGATACATTTTCGAAACTGCCACGTCTTAGGCAGTTTGGGGCCCTGGATTCATAGAGGTAAAATTATCAGACACAAAACATGTCTGGTTTCCATTTAATACTATCGCCCATCTCAATATAGCTGCCTAAACCGACGAAGACGCGTCAGTTTTTAAAAATGCTGCTTTGTAATTTAGCTGCAGATTAGCACATGCAAACATACATGTTAAGATGTATATGTAAATATATGTGCTGGCTTGTTGTATCCCGGGACTGCAGCGATGTGTGTATCACAGCCGCCGCGTGCCTCTGGGACTTTGCATTAGGCATCGATCAATCTCCTTCAAAGCCTGACCCCAGACTCCCATTGCCTAGGTTTCAAAGAGTCTGGGGGCGGGCTTTGAAGGACAGTGTAACTGAATGCTGCATCCTGACAGACACAGCGCTGCCGATACCTGGGGATCTGCAGCCAGCACATACATTACATATATCTCTGCATGTATATTTATTTATACATATGTGCTCCCCCCCCCGGCCCCCGCACTATGTGGTGTGAGCTGCAGCCGCCCACCACTGAACTAGACCACCCATATTTTTTTTTAAATAAACTGTAGTAAGCAATAGATTAGACTAGGTTGGGAGAGATAGAAATATTACTTTATGTTTGCTGATATGATTTATTAATAAAAATAAATTAAATGATCTAAATGCATTTAGGTTATCTTTTCTATTTAGATAACTAATACCATATATATCATTCATAACCTATCTCTTTGGGATTTCAAAAAAACTTTCTCTTACATCCTAGGATGCTGTGGTCCACATTAGTACCATGGGGTATAGACGGGTCCACTAGGAGCCACTGGCACTTTAAGAGTTTGAGAGTGTGGGCTGGCTCCTCCCTATATGCCCCTCCTACCAGACTCAGTTTAGAAAATGTGCCCGGAGGAGCCGGTCACAGCTAGGGGAGCTCCATAGGAGTTTTTCTAGTTTTGTTGTTTTTATTAGAGTTAGGCACAGAGAGGCTGCTGGCAACAGCCTCCCTGCTTCGTGGGTCTTAGGGGGGAGTAGTGTCCAACCCTGAGAGGTTAATGGCCACTATCTCCGCTGACAGGACACTGAGCTATTGAGGGTGATGATCGTTAGCCGCCCGAGACGACCGCTCACTCCCGCAGCATGCCGCCACCCCCTAACAGAGCCAGAAGATTTCAGTGGCGAGTGAGTCACCGGCCCCCACAGCAAGCAGGGAGCCGGTGTGAAGATGGCGGCAACAGGGTGGGAGCACAGTACTAACTGTGCTCCAGAGGCTCAGCGGTACATAGTGCGGCGCTATGAGGGGCGCCCCGAGCCAGCGCCTATACCCTACACTGGTCACCAAGGCTGTCAGGGACCTCGTAACGCTGCCAGCACATTTCCTCAGGCCAGTGTAAAGAAGTGAAGAGCGGGAAGCAGCGCCATGTTCAGGGGATGAAGCTTCTCCTCAGAGCGGACCCAGCAGCATTCAGCACCATTTTCCTGCCTGCAGATCCAGTACAGAGACACTGACAGGGAGTGCTGTCCCTCCACACGACTCCAACTATCCTGTGCGGTACCAGGGAGTTGTAGAAGAGGGGGCTGTAATCTTACTGTGTAGTCTATTAAGTTACACAGTCAGCGCCAGGTAGTTGTATATATCTAATATATCTACTTTGGAAGCGCTGTGTGTGTGCTGGCTCCAAGCTCTGTGTTTCTCTGTAGCATACTTGGGGTGAAACTGTGTCTGACAGTTTCCTGTGTGTGTAAGTGTTTGTTTCTCATATAGCCATGTCTAGGGACTCAGGGGCAGATGTATTAAACCTGGAGAAGTGATAAAGTGGAAGGTGATAATGCTCCAGCCAGTCAGCTCCTAACTGTCATTTTTCAAAACCAGCCTGTAACTTGGCAGTCAGCAGCTGATTGGCTGGTGCGTTATCACCTTCCACTTTATCACTTTTCCAGGCTTAATACATCTGCCCCTAAGTGTCTTATGCTGCAGAGGACATTTCCTCTCAGGAGGAATCCATTCCATGTGCACAGGAATGTAATGTTTTGTCTCAAATCCCTATTACTGAGCCTGAGTGGTTGACCTCTATTAAGGGAATGATCTTTTAGATCTCTACTAGGGTAGCTCATACTGAGACTGAAACTCAGGTATTAAAGAAGTCTATGGCTGTTTGGTCAGGTTCTGTCCCTATTCCTTCAAAATCCCCTAGCATATACCCACAAAAACGTGCACTTGCCCAGATTATGCAAGATGACACGGATACCGACTCTGACATGGCTGACGGTGATGGAGATGAGCTGAGGGGGGGCAGCATCCCTGGCTAAGGGGGTGCAGCTCATGATTGAGGCTATTAGAGATGTGCTAAACATTTCTGACACAACACCTGAGTGTCACTGACTTAGGTTGGGGGTGTTGTGGACTCGGGGGTTCTTCCGATGGTAGGGAAGAGGAACCACGGTTGGGTCGGAACAGGGATGGCCTGATATAGGTCTTCCTCATACAGGACTCTGACAGTAAGGCTTGATGAAATTATTGAAGAACTTTATTGCAGGAAGAGGACAACACAATGTCACATAACAGAGAAAAATAATAGGTAAAAGGGGGGGGGGGACAAGTGGGGTTTAGACAGTGTTTAAAGGGGAAAACAATAACAACACTCTTACTGTGTAATTGGGCTAAGAATGAAGCACACTGCAGTCCTCTGTAGTACACTCAGATCGGTGGCGTCCCACCTCTGTAGTGATTGATGTCCTTCTAACTGTTTGTATGTCCAGAGCCAATATGGGTATATGTACAAATGTCCTGTGGAGGTTCCAGAAATGAGTGCGGGGTACCCCTGGTGGACCGCTGGCAGTGTGGGATCATACTGGGGCTGGTAATTGTGTAATTAGGACAGCCCAGCAGGGCTAGAAGCATTTTCCCTTCTCTCTCTCCAAGACGGTGACCGCGTCCCAACTGCCCTGAGATCCACGGTGCGCTTGTTAGAGCGACACCGCCGCTGATCAGGACGCAGGGGAAGACGGTGCGTCCGGAGTCCTAATTACACAATTACCAGCCCCAGTCAGATCCCTCACTGCCAGCGGTCCACCAGGGGTACCCCGCACTAATTTCTGGAACCTCCACAGGACATTTGTACTTATACCCATATCGGCTCTGGACATACAAACAGTTAGAAGGACATCAATCACTACAGAGGTGGGACGCCACCGATCTGAGTGTACTACAGAGGACTGCAGTGTGCTTCATTCTTAACCCAATTACACAGTAACAGTGTTGTTATTGTTTTCCCCTTTAAACACTGTCTAAACCCCACTTGTCCTTTCCCCCCCCCCTTTTCCCGATTATTTTTCATTTATATGCATGCATCAGGTGCATTCATTGCACTGGTTTTGAATAAAAACACTTTTTAATTTCCAAATGAACATGGTGTGAAGATCATATTTCAAGAATTATATACAGTTCAATAGCCCATTAGCCATTACAGGATTTATAACACCTATACTGATACATTTTATCATTCAACCATTGATTTACAGGTACATATACTATATCTGTATTTGTCTTAATCTATACATCACTCATTTATTATGAGATATCAGTGGTGAATTACCCATTTGGCATATGCCTAGGAGTGCGGCTCTTTGGGTGGTGGCACTTGTAGGCTTCTTTTAGTACTTTCAGTCCAACATTTACTGGTAAATTATTTGCACTCTACCATATATTATCTTGAGTGTAGTCAAACAGGTAAGACATACACACACTGCCATTGTAAGCTGTTCTACATAATAAGTTTGCATACACAGTTAAAAATAAAATTAAATGTCATAGTTCATGGACTTTTTATTATTATATTCAAATGGCAATCATCAAATGAGGGCTTATAACCTAACAATGAAAAAAGTAAATTAATCCTGCCCTGTGAGATATTATATACTACTATATATACATCTGTAGATACATTTTCGAAACTGCCACGTCTTAGGCAGTTTGGGGCCCTGGATTCATAGAGGTAAAATTATCAGACACAAAACATGTCTGGTTTCCATTTAATACTATCGCCCATCTCAATATAGCTGCCTAAACCGACGAAGACGCGTCAGTTTTTAAAAATGCTGCTTTGTAATTTAGTTGCAGATTAGCACATGCAAACATACATGTTAAGATGTATATGTAAATATATGTGCTGGCTTGTTGTATCCTGGGACTGCAGCGATGTGTGTATCACAGCCGCCGCGTGCCTCTGGGACTTTGCATTAGGCATCGATCAATCTCCTTCAAAGCCTGACCCCAGACTCCCATTGCCTAGGTTTCAAAGAGTCTGGGGGCGGGCTTTGAAGGACAGTGTAACCGAATGCTGCATCCTGACAGACACAGCGCTGCCGATACCTGGGGATCTGCAGCCAGCACATACATTACATATATCTCTGCATGTATATTTATTTATACATATGTGCTCCCCCCCCCCCCCCCGCACTATGTGGTGTGAGCTGCAGCCGCCCACCACTGAACTAGACCACCCATATATTTTTTTAAATAAACTGTAGTAAGCAATAGATTAGACTAGGTTGGGAGAGATAGAAATATTACTTTATGTTTGCTGATATGATTTATTAATAAAAATAAATTAAATGATCTAAATGCATTTAGGTTATCTTTTCTATTTAGATAACTAATACCATATATATCATTCATAACCTATCTCTTTGGGATTTCAAAAAAACTTTCTCTTACATCCTAGGATGCTGTGGTCCACATTAGTACCATGGGGTATAGACGGGTCCACTAGGAGCCACTGGCACTTTAAGAGTTTGAGAGTGGGGGCTGGCTCCTCCCTATATGCCCCTCCTACCAGACTCAGTTTAGAAAATGTGCCCGGAGGAGCCGGTCACAGCTAGGGGAGCTCCATAGGAGTTTTTCTAGTTTTGTTGTTTTTATTAGAGTTAGGCACAGAGAGGCTGCTGGCAACAGCCTCCCTGCTTCGTGGGTCTTAGGGGGGAGTAGTGTCCAACCCTGAGAGGTTAATGGCCACTATCTCCGCTGACAGGACACTGAGCTATTGAGGGTGATGATCGTTAGCCGCCCGAGACGACCGCTCACTCCCGCAGCATGCCGCCACCCCCTAACAGAGCCAGAAGATTTCAGTGGCGAGTGAGTCACCGGCCCCCACAGCAAGCAGGGAGCCGGTGTGAAGATGGCGGCAACAGGGTGGGAGCACAGTACTAACTGTGCTCCAGAGGCTCAGCGGTACATAGTGCGGCGCTATGAGGGGCGCCCTGAGCCAGCGCCTATACCCTACACTGGTCACCAAGGCTGTCAGGGACCTCGTAACGCTGCCAGCACATTTCCTCAGGCCAGTGTAAAGAAGTGAAGAGCGGGAAGCAGCGCCATGTTCAGGGGATGAAGCTTCTCCTCAGAGCGGACCCAGCAGCATTCAGCACCATTTTCCTGCCTGCAGATCCAGTACAGAGACACTGACAGGGAGTGCTGTCCCTCCACACGACTCCAACTATCCCGTGCGGTACCAGGGAGTTGTAGAAGAGGGGGCTGTAATCTTACTGTGTAGTCTATTAAGTTACACAGTCAGCGCCAGGTAGTTGTATATATCTAATACAGTGTATCTACTTTGGAAGCGCTGTGTGTGTGCTGGCTCCAAGCTCTGTGTTTCTCTGTAGCATACTTGGGGTGAAACTGTGTCTGACAGTTTCGTGTGTGTGTGTGTGTGTGTGTGTGTGTGTGTGTGTGTGTGTGTGTGTGTGTGTGTGTTTGTTTCTCATATAGCCATGTCTAGGGACTCAGGGGCAGATGTATTAAACCTGGAGAAGTGATAAAGTGGAAGGTGATAATGCTCCAGCCAGTCAGCTCCTAACTGTCATTTTTCAAAACCAGCCTGTAACTTGGCAGTCAGCAGCTGATTGGCTGGTGCGTTATCACCTTCCACTTTATCACTTTTCCAGGCTTAATACATCTGCCCCTAAGTGTCTTATGCTGCAGAGGACATTTCCTCTCAGGAGGAATCCATTCCATGTGCACAGGAATGTAATGTTTTGTCTCAAATCCCTATTACTGAGCCTGAGTGGTTGACCTCTATTAAGGGAATGATCTCTCAGATCTCTACTAGGGTAGCTCATACTGAGACTGAAACTCAGGTATTAAAGAAGTCTATGGCTGTTTGGTCAGGTTCTGTCCCTATTCCTTCAAAATCCCCTAGCATATACCCACAAAAACGTGCACTTGCCCAGATTATGCAAGATGACACGGATACCGACTCTGACGCGGCTGACGGTGATGGAGATGAGCTGAGGGGGTGCAGCTCATGATTGAGGCTATTAGAGATGTGCTAAACATTTCTGACACAACACCTGAGTGTCACTGACCTAGGTTGGGGGTGGACTCGGGGGTTCTTCCGATGGTAGGGAAGAGGAACCACGGTTGGGTCGGAACAGGGATGGCCTGATATAGGTCTTCCTCATACAGGACTCTGACAGTAAGGCTTGATGAAATTATTGAAGAACTTTATTGCAGGAAGAGGACAACACAATGTCACATAACAGAGAAGGAACGTATGGAGAAATGTCCAGGAAGTACTTGTGAGTGATGGTAAAAGATACTGGTGACTGAAGAACTTGTGAGTGATGGTTTTAAAGATACTGATAATTTGAAGAACTTGAGAGTGGTGGTTAAAGACACTGATGATTTGAAGAACTTGAGAGCGGTGGTTAAAGACACTGATGATTTGAAGAACTTGAGAACGGTGGTTAAAGACACTGATGATTTGAAGAACTTGAGAGCGGTGGTTAAAGACACTGATGATTTGTAGAACTTGAGAGCGGTGGTTAAAGACACTGATGATTTGAAGAACTTGAGAGCGGTGGTTAAAGACACTGATGATTTGAAGAACTTGAGAGCGGTGGTTAAAGACACTGATGATTCGTATAACTTGTGAGCGGTGATTAAAGACACTGACGATTTGTAGAACTTGAGAGCGATGGTTAAAGACACTGAGGACTTGTATAACTTGAGAGTGGTGTTTAAAGACACTGGTAACTTGCAAAACTTGAGAGCGGTGTTTAACCTGCAGCCCACGCTGACTCCAAGAAGCACTGGTGACTGGAGCGCAGAGGAACCCAGCAGCAGCTGAGAATGCTGGAAGCTGTGCAGCAACTGACACCTGGAAATGCCGGAGACACTGGGGTATTACTGCAGAGAGATTCGCCGGGAACAAGAGCACTGGCATCCACTTCAGGGGAAAAGACGATACTCAGGCGCCGAGGCTCTGTCCGGCGTCTGGCTTTGAATCTCCCGCCTCCGCAGGATTGGCGGAGCAGTCTGACGACGTCACCTGTTCCCCGCCCACGTGATGCCGGGTGTCATGGCGGCGCCCCTGCCCCGGGGAACCGCCAGGAGCCGCGCCAGCCAGACCCTGTGGACCACCGAAGGCGAAGGCTGCAACACCGACCAGCAGGCACGCAGGGGTAAACCGCGGTGAACGCCGCCTCTGGCGTGTGACAGTACCCCTTCCTCCAGGAGTGGCCCCCGGACACTTTCCAGGTTTTGTTGGATGTCTGGAATGGAAAATCCGCACCACTCGGGGAGCCATAACTTCAGTAGCCTTAACCCAGCTCCTTTCCTCGGGGCCAAAACCTTTCCACTCCACTAAATACTGTAGATTCTTGTGGAGGTAATGAGAGTCAAGAATAGCTTTAATTTCAAAGTCTGTTCCAGCTTCAATCTCTGCAGAGGTTGGCCTCTGGGATTTTGAATGGAACCGGTTTAAAATAAGGGGGCGAAGGAGAGAGACATGGAAGGAATTTGGTATCCGGAGGTGGGAAGGCAATCCCAATTTGCAGACAACCGGGTTCAGGACTTGTAACACGGGGTAAGGACCAATAAACCTCGGAGCAAACTTCATAGTGGGCACCCTTAACCGAAGATTGCGGGTAGAGAGCCATACCCTGTCACCAACCTTGTATTGGGGAGCTGCTCGTCGCTTCCTATCCGCAAAGAACTTATAGCGGCTGGAGACTCTCTTGAGGTTAGCATGAACTTGACTCCAAATTTGTTTGAAGTGCCGGAGAGTAGAGGCTGCAACAGGAACATCCTCCGGAGGACAAATGGGTGATTCTGGAACTTGAGGATGGAATCCATAATTAATGAAAAATGGGGATTCACCAGTCGAAGAGTGGTACAGATGATTATGGGCAAACTCGGCCCATGGCAACAGTTCCACCTAGTCATCTTGCGAGGGAGAGAGATAAATACGGAGAAAAGTCTCTAAATCTTGATTGACGCGTTCAGTTTGCCCATTGGTTTGTGGATGGTAAGCAGATGAAAACTTGAGTTTTATTTGTAAGGCCGTACAGAGAGCTCTCCAGAATCTTGCAGTGAATTGTACCCCCCGATCAGAGACAATTTCCTGAGGTAACCCGTGCAGGCGGAAATGTTCCCGGATAAATAACAAGGCCAACTTGGGAGCTGATGGTAACCCGGTCAGAGGTACAAAATGCGCCATTTTAGAGAAACGGTCAATAATTACCCAGACAGTATTATGACCCTTGGAGAGAGGCAATTCGGTGACAAAATCCATAGAGATATGAGTCCATGGCCTCCTAGGAATGGACAGTGAATGCAACAACCCTGCAGGCGGTAGACGAAGAATTTTGTGCTGAGCACACTGAGGACATGAGTTGACATAATCTTGAATATCCTTCTTCATAGTGTCCCACCAGTAAGATCTTCATAGAAACTCCCACATCTTTTGAACTCCAGGGTGACCGGAAAACTTGGAAATATGAGCCCACTGCAACAACCTTGGTCGAAATTTAGCTGGCACAGACATTCTCCCAGGAGGAGGGCCCAGAGCGGTGGGAGCCGCTGGCATAGAAACTGGATTGAGAATCAAAGCCTTCTCAACGGAATTCTCCTCATCCGAAGCCGTTAAGGAACGGGATAAAGCATTAGCCTTGGTGTTAAAAGTCCCAGCCCGGTACTTAATAACAAACGAGAACCGAGTAAAGAAGAGCGCCCATCTAGCTTGACGGGGATTCAAGCACTGGGCCGTCTTGAGGTACAGCAAATTCTTGTGATCAGTGAAAATTGTAATTAGGTGTTTAGCACCTTCCAAAAGACATCTCCATTCCTCTAAGGCAGATTTTATTGCCAAAAGCTCCTTGTCTCCAATGGTGTAATTCAGTTCAGCAGGAGAGAACTTGTGAGAATGGAAACCACACGGATGTAACTTCCCGTCTGGAGCGTACTGTGAAAGCACGGCACCTATGCCTACCGTGGAAGCATCAATATCCAAAAAGAATGGTTTTGAAAAATTTGGTTGTTGAAGTACTGGAGTGGACATAAAGGCTGCCTTCAACTGAGCGAATGCTGCTACAGCTTCAGAGGACCAATGACTTGGGTCAGAACCCTTCTTGGTTAGGGCAGTGATAGGTGCCACAGTGGTAGAGAATCCCTTTATGAACTTCCGGTAATAGTTTGCGAAACCCAGAAATCGTTGTACCGCTTTGAAGGAAAGAGTCCAGTCCCGAATGACAGTGAGTTTCTCTTGATCCATACGAAGCTCCGTGCCCGAAATGATGTAACCAAGAAATGGAATGGAAGGGACCTCAAAGGTGCATTTGGAAAGCTTACCATAAAGATGATTCTCTCACAATCGAAGAAGTACCTCCTTGACCTGCATTCTGTGCTCTGTGAGATTCTTAGAAAATATCAGAATGTCATCCAAATATACCACTACACTTAGGTATAGCATATCCCGAAAGACTTCATTAATGAATCCCTGGAAGACGGCTGGGGCGTTGCTGAGGCCAAACGGCATTACCAGATACTCGTAATGCCCGTCCCTGGTATTGAAGGCCGTCTTCCATTCGTCCCCCTGTCGAATACGTATCAAATTATAAGCTCCCCTTAGATCGAGCTTGGTGAAAACTCGGGCTCCTCGAACTCTATCAAAAAGCTCCGTGATGAGCGGCAAAGGATACTTATTCTTAATGGTGACATCATTTAGACCACGATAGTCAATACATGGTCTCAGCCCTCCGTCCTTCTTCTTCACAAAAAAGAAACCCATCCCCGCCGGGGAGGTAGAGGGGCGAATGAATCCTTTCTGCAGATTAGACTTGATATAGTCCGACATAGCTTGGGTCTCGGGTAATGATAAGGGATAAGTGCGACCCCGAGGTGGCATTTTCCCCAGAGTGAGCTCAATGGGGCAGTCCCAGGGTCTATGCGGTGGTAACTGGTCGGCCGCCTGTTCCGAAAATACGTCTGAAACTCCCGATAGGCCTCCGGAAGGAGCCCTTCATCTGACTTGGAAGATACACGGAGCGGGTAAACAGGAGTGAGACAATTTGAATGACAAAATGGACTCCAAGATGTTATTTGCGTCGAACTCCAGTCGACATGAGGGTTGTGAAGTTTAAGCCAAGGAAGGCCAAGAACCAGATCGTGGGACATCTCCCGAATCACTAAGAACTCCAGGTGTTCTTGATGCAGAGCTCCCACTTGCAGCTTGATTGGTACTGTACAACTTGAAATCAGACCGTTAGAAATTAGGGTACCATTAATAGCAGTCAACGTAATAGGTTGTTCGACCGACCATAACTGAAAACCCAGATCCTGGGCACAGGAAAGGGAAATATGGGAGATATTAGCTCAGAAGGGCATTCCGAACAAAGTCATTCCTACCCTGATACAGGCTAGGAAAGGAGTAATGTCTAAACATTACCATCGCATTTGGGAAAAGTATGTATCTTGGTGTGAATCCAAGAAGTTTCCTATGGTGGAGTTTAAACTGGGACGATTTTTCTTGATCCTGCAAGCAAGTGTGGATATGGGCCTGAGATTGGGATCCATAGACCATAGAGGTCCAGATTTCGGCCTTATCCATTTTCTTCCAGAAACAGCTGGCTTCCCTCCCTGAAGTTCAGACTTTTTTGAAAGGGGTTTTACACATTCAACCTCCCTATGTGTCGCCTACGGCACCCTGGGATCTTAACGTGGTGTTACAGTTCCTCCAATTGGATTGGTTCGAGCCTCTACAGGACGTTGAAGTCAAGTTTCTCACGTGGAAGGCTGTCACTTTGTTGGCCTTGGCTTCTGCTCGACATGTGTCAGAGCTGGGTTCTTTGTCCTGTAAAAGCCCCTATTTGATCTTCCATGAAGATAGAGCTGAGTTCCGGACTCGGCAGCAGTTCCTTCCAAAGGTTGTGTCGTCTTTTCATATCAACCAACCTATTGTGGTGCAAGTTGCTACTGAATCCTCACTTTAGTTAGCCTTTGGATGTTGCAAGGGCTCTGAAAATCTATGTGAAGAGTACTGTTCGACACAGGAAATCAGACTCTCTATTTGTCCTGTATGATCCCAAGAAACTTGGGTGTCCTGCTTCTAAGCAGATGATCTCTCGCTGGATCAGGTTCACTATCCAGCATGCTTATTCTACCGCAGGACTGCCATGTCCAAAATCTGTTAAGGCCCACTCTACTCGTAAGGTGGGTTCTTCCTGGGCGGCTGCCCCGGGTGTTTCGGCTTTACAGCTTTGCCGAGCGGCTACTTGGTCTGGGTCGAACACGTTTGCTAAGTTCTACAAGTTCGATACTTTGGCCTCTGAGGACCTAAAGTTTGGTCAATCAGTTCTGCAGGAGCCTCCGCGCTCTCCCTCCCATTCTGGGAGCTTTGGTACATCCCCATGGTACTAATGTGGACCCCAGCATCCTCTAGGTCGTAAGAGAAAATAGGATTTTAATTTCCTACGGTAAATCCTTTTCTCGTAGTCCGTAGAGGATGCTGGGCGCCCGTCCAGCGCTTCGTGATCCTGCAGTGTTTACTTAGTTCAGTACTGCTTAGTTCTTGGTTAAGTACTGTTTTGTTACTTGGTAAGTTAATTTGTTCAGCCGTTGCTGAGTTTTCAAGCTGGTTAGATTGGTTTGCCTTGTATGTTTGAGCTGGTGTGAATCTCGCCAATATCTGTGTAAAATCCTTCTCTCGAAGATTTCCGTCTCCTCGGGCACAGTTTCTAGACTGAGTCAGGTAGGAGGGGCATAGAGGGAGGAGCTAGCCAACACTCTCAAACTCTTAAAGTGCCAGTGGCTCCTAGTGGACACGTCTATACCCCATGGTACTAATGTGGACCACAGCATCCTCTATGGACTACGAGAAAAGGATTTACCGGTAGGTAATTAAAATCCTATTTTTACTATTGTAATGCTTTGGGGTTTATTTACAAAAGATAAATCAGCTTTTTTCCAGCATCTTAGCTGGATAAAGCTAGATATTGTATATCCCCATATTGAGTAGAGTGATATAGCTTTTTTGCTTTTCTTATGAATTCCTGCAGCCCCTGTAATAGCAATCCATCTGATCCAGTCTTCAAAATGTTTAATGTGCATGGTGGGTAACCTTAGTGGATCTCGCTAGTGGATGAAAAATACATAAATCCTTTACTGTGCATGCAGAAATTCAGAAGAATGTGACTAATAATTAGAGATGTGCGCCAACCCCCATTTTTTTGTTTTAGTTCTAATGCGTTATCAGGTTTTGGTTTTGCCAAAATTGCCCTCACATGTTTTGTTTTGCATCTGTATTTTTTTCAAAAATACTAAAAACTGCTAACATCATGCAATTTGGGCCTGTGTTTGTTCCTACGGTATTATTAACCTCAATAACAATCATTTCCAGTCAATTATTGTCAATATTGACCACTACACAGCTCATAATATTGTCTTCACCAATACTGGTCAAAGGCTGCACTGAGCTGGCTGATTACTAAGCAACAGCAGTGGCACAAACTCATGGCAGTTTATAACACATCTACGAAACATTGGCACACAGCAGTGTCAGAAAAGAAAAGTGGCGCAAGATGTAATTCCCACATAACCTTATGTTGGATATTTAAAAAGGACATGCACAGTTTAACAAAGTAAGCACTTCAACAACAGGGACTGCTAGTTTTTTGTTTTTCACCACAAATGGCAACTCACACTGCAGAGTCATAGTGCTTAAATTTATGAATGCAGTGCAGCACGGCACCTATTGAGCTTTATTGAACACACAAGTTGTACAAAAATAATATTATTATAATGGTGGCACGCAACAGTGTACACCAATAATGGATTAATGCTGCACTGTGGGCAGTGACAAAATATAACAACAACACCAGAGTGCACTGTGCACCAAGGGTTTAATGCTGACCCTGTATTAGGACCTCTGGGCTGCACTGCAGGCAGTGTCAAAAAACACCAGTGTGCACTGTGCACCAAGGCTTAGTGCTTCCCCTGTATGTATTAGGACCTCTGGGCTTTGCATTAAGGTGCTGCAGTTAAGTTACAGCACCAGTGAGATACATTTAACCAACATGCAAATAATAATAGATGAGATGGACTATTAACTATAAAAAATAATGTTTTGCTATTTGCCTACATGATCCATCTAGCTTGGTCAGTACTATTAACTAGGGACATGTGGGTGCCCGTCAAACCGTGCCCCAACCCTCCACAGTAATAATAACTGATTACATGTGGGTGACCGTCAAACAGTGACCTGAGTTTCCTAACTCTCATGTGGGTGCGCATTAGTCAGTGTCCTGACTCTCCCCTCCAGCAGTCCTATGTGAAATGGTGCCAAAATCACAGCAGAAAGCACTTACTGTATATTGAATCCAAATCCAGTGAGATCCAATGATTGGATGATGATGTTTAGTCTCGATTTGGAATCCAAGCCTTGCAGGAAAACCAGAGCCACAGCTCAGTTTCCCTTGGATCCTGGAAGTTCAGATGGGCTCATTCTTTGAGAACTGAGCCCGCTCATCTCTAATAATAATACATCAAATTTAGTGTCTATGTGTAATATTATCGTCTTACTAATGAACACACTACTAATGCATATTGAAGAAGTCTTGCATTTGGGAAAGACTTCTTAAATGTCATTGATGGGTATGGCTGTTTTTCTCAAGAGGAGTCCTGGAAGGGTGGAGATGTAATACTAGATTCAATTAATACTAAATTAAAAACAGCATGCTGATCATTTTGCTTATTATTTTTTAAATTTTACTACATAGACCCTTTTGTCTTATTTCTCATTGGACTATACTGACTATTGAAGTAATCTCTCTTATTTAAACAAACTGTATATTATCTGCTTTCAGGATGATCCAGCAGATGACACAGATACTTGATAATAAGGATACCGTTATAAGTCAATTGACTGACAAAAAACATAGTCTGATGAACCATCAAGTCAAAGACCTTGAAAAGGTTGTACATAATCTAAAAACTGCATTGGAAGAAAAGGAGGATGAAATTAAGGTAAGAATGCAATCTGACCACAAATATTTGATTCAGGCGCTTATGTCAATAAATAGTAACAATAATTAGAGATGAGTGGATTCGGCTTTCTGAGAACTGAACCCCCCCCCCCCCCTTCCCCCGAACTTTACAACCCGAGCCCAGATACAAGTCCGGCTCGGGACTTCCCGCCAGACTCGGAACGAGAACAAGGCAAAATGTCATTATCCCGCTGTCGGATTCTCGCGGGTTTTGGATTCCATATAAGGAGCCACGCGTCGCCGCCATTTTCACTCCAGTCCTGGAGAGCGTAGTGAGAGGACGTCTCTCTCTCATCAGTGTCTGTCTGTGCGGGAAAGTGGTGTGGCGACCTGCTCTTATGTATCATTCCAGTGCTGTCTTATGCTGCATCAGTCCAGTGGTGGTGTCTTGTACTGCATCAGTCCAGTCACAGTGGTGTGTCCTGTGCTTCCATAAGTCCAGTGCTGCTGTATATGTCCAGTGCAGTGGTGCTGTGTTGTGCTGCATCAGTCCAGTGGTGGTATCCTGTGCTGCCATATGTACAGTGGTGGTGTCCTGTGCTGCCATAAGTCCAGTGCTACTGCTGTGTAAGTCCAGTGCAGTGGTGCTGTGTTGTGCTGCCTCAGTCCAGTGGTGGTGTCCTGTGCTGCCATAAGTCCAGTGGTGGTGTCCTGTGCTGCCATAAGTCCAGTGCTGCTGCCGTGTAAGTCCAGTCCAGTGGTACTGCCGTATAAATCCAGCGGTACTGCCGTATAAGTCAAGTCCAGTGGTACTGCCGTATAAGTCCAGTGGTACTGCTGTATAAGTCCAGTGGTACTGCTGTATAAGTCCAGTGGTACTGCCGTATAAGTCCAGTGGTACTGCCGTATAAGTCCAGTGGTACTGCCGTATAAGTCCAGTCCAGTGGTGCAGCTGTATAAGTCCAAGGGTACTGCCATATAAGTCCATTCCAGTGGGTACTGCCATATAAGTCCTGAGGTACTGCTATATAAGTCCAGTTGTACTGCCGTATAAGTCCAGTGATACTGCCGTATAAGTTCAGGGGTACTGGGGTATAAGTCCAGTGGTGCTGTCCTGTGCTGTATATTATAAACTCCACATAAACGGGTTATTAATATTTAATCTAAATAATTTTTACAGAGTTTGCCCTTTGTGGTTTAGGGATACGCTCTTCTATGCCGCATATTGTTATATAACTCCGTCCAAATAAAAGGGTTATTATTATCCCAATTATTTTTACAGGCTTTGCGGCGTGTGTGTGGTTTATGGGTACACTCCTCTGTGTCGCATATTGTGTATAACTCCGTCCAAAAAAAAGGGTTATTATTATTCAAATTATTTTTTACAGGCTTTGCCATGTGTGTATGGTTTAGGGGTACGCTCTTCTGTGCTGCATATTGTTATATAACTCAGTCCAAATAAAAGGGTTATTATTTTCCAAATTATTTTTACAGGCTTTGCCATGTGTGTGTGGTTTAGGGGTACACTCTCCTGTGCCACCAATATTGTGTGAGTATTACATCTGGGCAAATTCCACCATGTCCTATGTTTTGCACATACAATTAATTTGGTGGTGCAGAATTTTTTGAGAAATGACAGGGGTGTGCAGGAGATGCTGTTGGTGGCCCGAAAAATTGCCGACCACTTTCGACATTCAGCCACTGCGTGCCGCTCCTAGATGGGCCAGGTGTTTGTGCCGCATACTTGTGTCGCTTAGCTTAGTCATACAGCAACCTCGGTGCACCTCTTTTTCTTCTTTGCATCATGTGCTGTTTGGGGACTAGTTCTTTTTTAAGTGCCATCCTATCTGACACTGCAGTGCCACTCCTAGATGGGCCAGGTGTTTGTGTGCCTCACACTTGTGTCGCCTAACTTAGTCATACAGCAACCTTGGTGCACCTCTTTTTCTTCTTTGCATCAGGTGCTGTTTGGGGACTAGTTTTTTAAGTGCTATCCTGTCTGACGCTGTAGTGCCACTCCTAGATGGGCCAAGTGTTTGTGCCGCACACTTGTGTCGCTTAGCTTAGTCATACAGCAACCTCGGTGCACCTCTTTTTCTTCTTTGCATCATGTGCTGTTTGGGAACTAGTTTTTTTAAGTGCCATCCTGTCTGATACTGCAGTGCCACTCCTAGATGGGCCAGGTGTTTGTGCCTCACACTTGTGTCGTTTAGCTTACTCATACAACAACCTCAGTGCACCTCTTTTTCTTTGCATCATGTGCTGTTTGGGGGCTAGTTTTTTAAGTTTCATCCTGTCTGACACTGCAGAGCCACTCCTAGATGGGCCAGGTGTTTGTGCCTCACACTTGTGTCGCTTAGCTTAGGCATACACCAACCTCGGTGCACCTCTTTTTCTTCTTTGCATCATGTGCTGTTTGGGGACTACTTTTTATAAGTGCCATCCTGTCTGACACTGCAGTGCCACTCCTAGATGGGCCAAGTGTTTGTGCCTCACACTTGTGTTGCTTAGCTTAGTCATACAGCAACCTTGGTGCACTTTTTTTTCTTCTTTGCATCATGTGCTGTTTGGGGACCAGTTTTTAAACCTGCCATCCTGTCTGCCACTGCAGTGCCACTCCTAGATGGGCCAGGTGTTTGTGCCACACACTTCACTTAGCTTAGCCATACAGCTACCTCGGTGCACCTCTTTTTCTTCCTTGCATGATGTGCTGTTTGGGGCCTATTTTTTAAATCTGCCATCCTGTCTTCCACTGCAGTGCCACTCCTAGATGGGCTAGGTGTTTGTGCCTCCCACTTGGGTCGCTTAGCTTAAGGTGCATTTACACGGAGCGATATAACTGAGCGATTTTGACTATATAGTCAAAATCGCTCAGAAAGTTAGTGCAGATCGCTCCGTGTGTATACAGGCAGCGATAGCGATGCGCGTCCCCGCTAGGTCGCTATCGCTGGGAAAAATAGTCAGTGCAGGCAAGTCAATTTTGGCTATGTCGCTGCAAAAGTTAGTCAAAATCGCTAATACTTTAAGAGGCCAGCGATTTTTCCCAGCGATAGCGATGTTGCAGGCGGCGGTGGTGCGGGCGGTGGCGGGTTGTGGCGGCGGTGCGGGCGGCGGCGGGTTGCGGTGGCGGTGTGGGCGACGGCGGGTTGCTGCGGCGGTGCGGGCGGCGGCGGGTTGCGGTGCGGGCGGCGGCGGTGCGGGCGGGGGAAATTTACCTTTATCTTGCAGAGTTTGGTAGCGGAGCGGTACCAGTTTCAAAAATGGCGCCTCAGCGTCATTTTTGAAATTCAAGATGGCCGCCGCGAGCCAATCACGGCTCGTCGCGTCATCGCCCCGCCCCCTCCCGCTGACTTATATAAGTCAGCGCGAGGCAGCGGCTTTCAGTCCGACGGCGGAGGAGGAGCGGAGAAGAGCTCCTGAAGACTGAAGACGCCGTGGAAGTCCTGGATGGGCGGCGGCTATGCAAAAGAGCTTAGCAGCCGCCGCCCACCAGGTGAAGATGCTGGAAGTCCTGGGAAGGCGGCGGCCATGCAAAAGAGCTTAAAGGCCGCCGCCTCCCAGGTGAAGACCCAGTTTAATAAAGGATTTTTTAAAGAATGTGTCGTGTTTTTTTCCCAATATTTTCTTTACAGGTGGACTACAGGTACCAGCGGGCCCTTTATGTCCGGGCATGCTGGCACTTGTGGTTCTCCAAGTGCCAGCATGCTGGGGCAGGCTTGCTGGTACCTGTAGTCCACCTGTAAAGAACAATATTACTATTGAAAGGCTATCAGCCTCCCATCCACCGCCCACGGATGGGGGGGACAGCCTCGGGCTTCACCCCTGGCCCTTGGGTGGCTGGAGGGGGGGACCCCTTTATTTAAGGGGTCCTCACTCCTCCAGTGTACCCCGGCCAGGGGTGACTAGTTGGGGGGGTAATGGCACGGCCGCAGGGACCAATATAAAAGTGTCCCCCGGCTGTGGCATTATCTCCCTGGCTAGTGGAGCCCGGTGCTGGTTTGAAAAATACGGGGGACCCCTATGTCTTTTGTCCCCCGTATTTTTTAAACCAGGACCGGACGCAGAGCCCGGTGCTGGTTGTCTAAATATGGGGGAACCCTACTCATTTTTTCCTCTGTATTTTAACAACCAGGACTGGCTCAAAGAGCCCGAGGCTGGTTTTACATAGGAGGGGGGACCCCACGCAAATTATTTTTTTAACTTTTAGCTATTTAAATACCAGCCACCCTGTAAAATCGTCCTATATATGACACTCATCCCCTTATTTAAATGAGATAGTCAAAATCTCCCATAGCCAAAATCTCCCATAGCCAAAATCTCTTGCATAGTTAGACAAAATCTCTGGTAAAGTTAGTCAAAATCTCCTACTGCCAGTTCAAGGGAAAAGTTAGTCAAAATCTCTCATAGTCAAAATCTCTCCGTGTGTATGCACCTTCAGTCATACAGCGACCGCGGTTAAACCTTTTGGCCTAAAAACAATATTGTGAGGTGTTCAAAATATACTGGAAATGAGTGGAAATGAATGTTATTGAGGTTACTAATACCGTAGGATCAAAATGACCCACAAATTCTGTGATTTTAGCTGTTTTTGTGTATTTTTTTTTTAAATCATCCAGATCCAAAACAAAACCCCGAAAAGGGTGGTTTTGGCAAAACCAGTCCAGATCCAAAACACGAGCGAGGATCCAGATCCAAAACCAAAACACGAAAAGTGCCAGCCGCACATCTCTAACAATAATTATATATATTAAATCTATCCAGCAGCATTGACCCGATTGTGTCTGTGTACACACAATCCTATACTGATCAGCAGATCCTATTTCTAAGATCCGCTGGTCAAAAAAGAGACTACTGTAAAATAATATTAGTGGCTCTTGCGCTAATCTCAGTGCACATGACTAAATTAAACACACAATGCCTGTATTATATAGACTCCGGTATTTTATTGCTTCAATTTCATGTAAATATGTTACAGTACTATAATAAAATATCTAGTTTAACAATTATAATGTACATACCCACAAACATAAAAAATGATTAAAAAAAATACTTAAATCCAATGCTATACACTCTTTTTTTTTTTTTTTTTTAAAGAAAAAAGAAAAAAAGGACAATATTCACCATATGGTTTTCACAAATGATTTGAGTCTTCAAAAACTGCTACTGAGAGACTGACAGTATCAAATCCAATAGATTATGAACAGTTCCATGGATGTTATAAGTCCATATAACTGGCCAATTATGGCATAAGTATTGTGATAAATTGTAGCTGTTTCTACTAACAAGCTTGATTTGTCTGCCCGGGGAGCTTACCAGTTTGCCGAATTTGAATTACCGGGAGCTGTCACTCAGCAATCCATGTTGTACTCTGTGCCGCAGTCTCCCTCATGCAGTGGCTCGTCTCCCGGCTGTCACTTCCCCCCATGTGCTGACTCCCCGTCAGTGAATGAGAGCTATGCTGCCTGCCGCGTCCGGCAGAGGTGCACCTCGATATGAGCGAAGCGCAGCACACAGGTGGTCTCCAGTCAAAACAGCTCAGTAGATAAAGGCCTCAAAGATGACAAAATCATTTGTGAAAAATGATACATTACTAAAGCAGGTAAATCTCTAACATGTTTGGCACCAAGGTGCTTTTTCAAAGAGTGATTTTCCTACTGCGCTTGCGCAAAACGCCGGGAATATTTAGTGCAGTGCTAGGTGCCGCTGCCGGGGGACTCCAGAGAAGCAAGTATTGAAAAATGGGTGCAGGGTGAGCAGGGGCCTGTGTGCACTACACACACTGTACCCTTTGTACAGAGTGCGTAATTGGCCCATAGATCCAGACATCATTCCAGTCTGCCGATTGTCGATTAAAAATGGGCATTGATGACTGGTGATCCTTCAGGGAATTTGCAAAATACAGCTTATTGAAAATCCCCTACTTGTTTGACACTTCTATACTTTAACAGGTGTTGTTGTTTCTTTTTATTGCAATCTGACTTAATCCTTTTTTCTCTCTTATAATATTTTTGTTTTAAGCATTATGGATATTTGCCGCCCTCTCCTTTTCTTGTTTTCTGTACCCATAAGACTGCTGATTTGACTTTGCTCAATAAAAAAGTCATAAAAAAATAAATCCCCAACTTGATGATCCTGATCATTTTTTGGTTGGAAACCAACATGTTGGATTTCCCCATCCGCCGACTCAGGCAAAGTTAGACCGTGGAATTGACCAAATAGCTGCCTGATGTATGGGTCCCACAAGTCGCAAAGTCCGTGGCGCGCTAAATGGGGCTCTTTATCATTATTTGTGGATAGATAAATGTGGACACTTCTGTCGTAGTTAGAATTTTAAGATCAAAACATGAAACTGATGCAGAAACTACCAGTGACCACCAAAAGCCAGCATATGAACAAACAAGTTGAGTCACTGAACTATCTATCTATCTATCTATCTATCTATCTATCTATTGTCGAAGTCGGAAAATATTGCAATACACACACCACATGCAAACACCACACAGATGGCATCCATATATGTACTTAGTCTGGCGTGCGTGCAGCATACTCGCAAATTGCGTACAATCGCCTCCCACAGGAGTGCGCGGACGGGCGGGTATGAGCAATTACAGAAAGATTCTTACTATTAATGCAGAGACATGCCACAGTGCCCAGCCTATGTTGAGTCACTGTTCACACACACACTAATCTAACCAAACATGCACATCCTTCCAAAACAATGTCTTGGTATTCCAATGTTTGAACAGACCCCCTGGTCTGTGAAGAAAGATACACACAAACCAAACTGTCATTGTTTAATGGAAACCAGAACAATGGGAGACAATATCCCAAAAGATACACACAAACTTGTGGTTACAGATTATTAACTACAGGCAGCCTGCAGTAACACTTGTATATATATATACACATATATATATATATATTTTTTTTTTTTGTGTATCTTGAGAATGGTTGGTCATTTCACGTGTAGGATCATGTTGCCTAGAGATAAAATAACAAAATAACCTAATGAACATGGAAATATCTGTCACACATTACATATTTCCCAAACTTAGTACAAACATTACACATAGTCTCCCCTTTCCCCTCATGCAACTTTTACTTATTTGCAAGGCACAACAAGGGAATTATACACCTTTACAGTATACGAGGGGACAGTAACTGATCAGAGCATCATGCATGGTATCTACGTGTTCGGATAATTATGAGTAATAATCCGGTGTTGGTTTGGAGAAGATCGCATGTCGTTGCAAATAGTTATTCGCAAAGGCAGATTAAAGGTATATTTGTGTTCATTATGTACTTGGTATGCGGCTGGAATCCAGAGCTACACACCCCTGGATCAAGGCATCGCCCATCTCTTCAAACCGACCAATGACCTCTCCTGTACTGTAAATGACCATCCCTCCAACCAATCAGTGGAGAGCATACAACCCCATTGTATTGTATTTTTGGCAAGGGTATATAAACCTTGCACCTGGGCCGGTCACTCTCTCTCTGCTTTTTAAAAGACTCATAGGTCATCTTGCCAGATCGACTAGAGGACCGGATCCGGGTTGCGCAGGCGAACAAAGCGTACGTATCATTGGGTGTGACTCTCTCTCTGTGATTGAATTGTATTGTGTTGTACCATTATATTTTAGGAAAAGAGGATGGCGAGACAAACCGCACTAGATCGCTCCCGTCTCTAAAGAAATCCTCCTAAGAAAGGAGGTGTGTTTCAACAGGAGACTAATTCAAAAATTATAACCAACTACCATATTATTTAATAAAGGAAAATATCCCTAGATAAATTTCATTTGTTGGTGGTGCTCCCCAGAGTCAGAAATAGCACAGTATAGGGAAAGAAAAGAAGACTCTTGTTTGGGGGCACTCATTAGATGTATTTACACCTGTACAGGAGAATGATATTGTCAGTAAAATATAAAATATAACTTTTATTAAGTATTTTTTTAAAATATAACTTTTATTAAGTATCTTTTAAAAATATCTGAAATTGTGTGTCTGAAATTGTGTGTAATCAGCAAAAAATGCGGCAGTGAGATCATGCCTGGCAATTAAATTGGGTGAAAAATTTCTGATCCCAAAGTGGGTATTTTCTAGGCTGTGAGGGCCCACAAGTATTAGTGTCCACACTCCTAATTGTATTTGGACCTGTGTTAGTTTTAGTTAATTATATCCACTCTAAAATTTCGCTGACTGTAAGGGTTTCCTTCTTTCTTAATTAATAGTTCCTACTCTACTTCCAGTCCTTTTAGTATAAGACACCGGTGGCGAGTGGTTCATTCTCCGTCCTGGTCACATGTAGGGAAATTTAAAGTTTTTGATAAAGCTGTATTGCGAGACATAAAGTGGTTGTGTTTCACCTTTTCTTAAGTAGATACAGTCTTGCGTTCGGTTGCTCCCGCAGATTTATGATAAAGGGGACAACCACTGCATGATGCTGCATGTGACAGGATGTGAACAAGCTTACGAGTGAAACACGTTATCCATTTCACAGCTGAATTTATATTCAAATTCAATTATTCATTTAATCCGTGCGGATGCACGGTATTAAGATTATAAATCCAGTGTGCTTCTTTCTGTAGAAGCAATTTTGCTCTATCACCTCCACGCGCCTGCTCAGGCATCAGGTATCATCTTGTAGCGAAGAGTGGACAAATCATGCTTATAATCTCTGAAGTGCTTGGCTACTGGCTGATCCGTGGGCTTGCCGTTAATTGCAGCTTGTATGGCACTGCGGTACGATGCCATTCTCTCTTTAAATTTCCTAACTGATTTGCCCACATATACCAGGCTGCATGGGTACCTGATACAGTAGACAACATAGGTAGAACTGCATGTAAAGACCTGCTTGATTTTTAACAATCTGCCGGTATGCGGTTGGGGAAAAGTATTGCCCTGTTCAAGGTACCCGTAGGTTGTGTACCCCAGACACATGTAGTTCACTGTTTTTTTAGTAAGGAAATGTGGCTGCTTTTGATCCATAAAGTCAGTGACATCCGTTTTCACCACATTGTCCCTTATACTTCTGCCAAGTCTGAAACAAGGTACCAATTCTATTGGTCTATTGATCAAGGGCCTAAAAACGTTTGGCTGTTTGTGTAAATTCTATATTAGGAGAAGAAAACTGGTTGATGCACAAAATATCATTACTTCGATCAAGAGGGTTGGCTTTACAAAGGAGATCACTTCAAGGTATTGCTTTTGCTTTATTCATTACTTCCAATAACACTGCTCTAGAGTATCCCCTCTCCATGAATTTATCAAACATAATCTTCATGTGTTTGTTCTCTTCCTCTGTTGTGTCAGAAATCCTCCTTACTCGGAGGAATTGAGAATAAGGGAGTCCCTTCTTTAATGGAGTAGGATGGTGGCTGGATGCTTGTAATAGTGAATTTCCATCTGTCGATTTAGTGTATATAGTAGTGGAGAGTTCACCTGCTTTAAGGGAGACTTTGACGTCAAGGAAATTGATGTCCACATTACTGATGTTGTATGTGAACTTAATGTCAGCATCCAAATCATTAATTTAATTCATCATGGAAATAAAATCCTGCTCCGTGCCTCCCCACATGATGAACATGTCATCTATATAAAGTTTGTAAAACTGTATTTTTGATGAAAACTTAGTGTTCATAAAAAATAGATGACGCTCTACTTCAAACATGAAGGCATTTGCGTACGTGAGGACCACACAAGCCCCCATCGCACAGCCCTGTAAGTGCAAGTAATATGCACCATTAAAGATAAAAAAGTTACGGACAAGAACTAGTTTCAAAAGATCTAAAAAAATGCCTATGTTTGCTCCCCGATAATTAGCATTGTTGGTGAGTAACCTTCTCGTTGCCTCCAAGCCTCTGGCATGTGGTATGCTGGTGTAGAGGCTATCTACATCTACTGTACATAAAAATGTATTCTCAGGTAATTCAGGTAATTTTGCCAATTCATTCAGGAACATTGTGGTATCTTGTAGGTAGTTTGACTCAGATTGCACCGGTGCTTGAAGATAATGATCCAGGTACTTTGAAACCTCATAGTACAGGGATCCCCAGGTAGACACAATGGGGCGTCCTGGAGGCTTAGAGCTGTTTTTGTGTAGTTTGGGAATCAAGCAAAATACTGGTACACTTGGAGTTTCATCAAGAAGAGCGCTGCACACTGTAGCCGGAATAAGATGTTGTTCTTCAGCTTGTTGTAGAACTTATGTAATTCCACAACAAAAATACGGGTGGGATCACCCTGTAATTTTTTATAAACTTGTGCATCCCTAGGTTGCCGGTTTGCCTCTTCAATATAATCGGTGGTATTGAGGATTACTATCCCCCCCCCCCTTATCGGCAGGGCGGATAATAATGTCCATATATGTTGAGAGATCTTTGTCACAACTGAGGGCTGAGGCTGACTGAGGGACGCCTCAGTTGTAGGGGCTGGCGTGTAGGTGAACCCTGGAGGGGAGATTAGGTTCCTAGACATGCAGTACAATTATAGCACCATGAGCCCGAAGGCGTGACCACAACAACGGAGTAAAATTATAAACAGTCAGTTTATTGAACACACAGTATAGCTCTTGGCAAAGAGATAGCGTCAACAGTGAGTGCAGTATAAAAATGCAGTACAGTTCCTGAGTATGCAATTGGTAATTGAGACTGTGGCTATGTAGAACAAGATCACAAAGTCCTTTACTAGAATCTGGATTTGGAAAGTCCGTGGCCACAGCTAACCGCTGCAAAGAGGAACAACAAGTACTGCACAGTACTGTCTACAATATTTCACTGAGGTTGAAATATTGTAGACAGAATTGCCAAAGACTACCGGACGGAACCGGTGTGAGGAAAGCTGAGCAACAGTTCGATGGTGAGCATCGATGGATACTGTGGTCCGATGTTGTGTGGGATGAAATGCTGGGCGATATAGGAATACTGCTGGGGATGAGATGAAGCACCGCTGAAGACAGATGGTAACACCCAACACTGCTGGAAGCTGGAAGCGATGGAGCGCTGGAAGCTGGAAGCCAGTGACGAATGTACCTTGAAGCTTGAGAGCGATGCAGTAGTGCAGAGCGATATAGGAATACCACTGTAGGTGGTATGAAGCAGTACTGTAGACAGATGGTAAGATCAATCACTGCTGAAAACTGAGAGCGATGTGGACGACACGCTGAAGCTGGAAGCCAGTGACACTTTACAACAGAAGCTAGAGTGCGATGCTGTAGATAACTGGAAACAGTAATGATGCCAGGATACCGCTGGAAGCTGGAGGCGGAGTAGAACCTGCGCTGGAAGCCGGTATCAGGATTGCTGTAGAAAGCCAGGAAGCAGGGCTGGAACACTGCAAGAGTCAGGCTGCACCGCAAGATGGTAATTTGCGTCAGTCTCTTGGAGAAGCTGAATCACAGGACCTGGAATCCCTGGAAAGTCAAGCTGAGCATTCACCAAACAGGAGAGACATGTATTCAGGATTGAAAACCAAAGCACTGACCATTATCCAGCCCTGGAGCAGGATATTTATCCCAGCTGGTGAGCAGGGATTGGCTGGATAATTACACAGAGTCCAGACTGCAGCGGATAGGCTGAGAACAACATGTGATGCAAAACAAACATGACTGCGCCCATGTTTGAAACTGGAGGGAAAGTCTGTTTGTATTCCACATGTGAGAATCGTCAGTAATGGCGGCGGAGGCCGCAGAGGGCAGGAGACGCCATACTTTAAACAGATGAGTGTTTACTGTAATGTTGCCATGTCAGCGCTGCAGCAATCACAGAGAAGCACCTTGAGATTCAGATATGCAGCACACTGCCCGCAGACAGCGCTGGTGGAATCCGGGCCTGGAACACTGGACAAGTCTCAGTATGCACTTAGCAGGTAAATAATGGGGGCTGATAACCCGTATCGTGACAGCACTCCCCATTTAGTTGTGGACCCAGGACACTTCTTAGGCTTATGAGGAAATCTGGCGTGGAAAGCCTGGACCAACTTGAGAGCATGGACATCCAATGCATTTGTCCAGGAACGTTCCTCAGGGCCATAGCCTTTCCAATCAATTAGATACTGAAGATGACCACACCGGAAGTGTGAGTCCAGAATCTTAGCGACCTTATACTCCACACCTCGTTGAGTTTGAACCTTGGGTGCTATGGGCAGCACGGAATGGAAACGATTCAGGATCACTGGCTTGAGAAGAGAAATGTGAAATGTCCTCGGAATCTTCAGGAATAGAGGCAACTTAAGTCTGTAAGCAACTGGATTGACGACTTGTTCAAACTGAAACGGGCCGATGTACCGAGGAGCGAACTTCATACTTGGAACTCTTAATCTCAGATTCTTAGTAGACAGCCAAACATGGTCACCTGGTTTGAGGGCTGGAATTGCCCTATGCTTCTTGTCTGCAAACTTTTTGTACCTTGAGGAAGCTTTCAAGAGAGCTGTCCGAATATTCTTCCAGTTTTTAGAAAACTGACGGAAGATGACATCAGCTGCAGGTACTGCTGTTGCTGGAAGTGGCTGAAACTCTGGAACCTTTGGATGGAGACCGTAGTTGGCAAAGAATGGCGTAGAAGAGGATGAAGAGTGGTACTGGTTATTATGACAAAATTCGGCCCATGGAAGAAGATGAACCCAGTCGTCTTCAGAAGAGGATATATAGATTTCAGTTTGCCCATTGGTTTGGGGGTGATAAGCTGTGGAAAACATTAGCTTGACTTGGAGTGCTGAACAGAGGCTTTGCCAGAATTTGGCCACGAACTGGACACCTCTATCAGAGATAATTTCCTCTGAAAGACCATGTAATCTGAAGATTTCTTGAATGAAGACTTGAGCCAGCTTGGAAGCTGACGGAAGACCGATGAGAGGAACGAAGTGAGCCATCTTGGTGAACCGGTCAACTACCACCCAGATGGTATTATACTTGTTACATTCAGGAAGATCCAAAATAAAGTCCATAGATAAATGGGTCCATGGACTATGCAGAACAGACAAAGGTACCAGTTGTCCAGCGGGTGGCTGGCGAGGCACCTTGTGCTGGGCACATTTAGGGCAGGATGCAATAAACTCTGTAATGTCTTTCTTTAGGGTCGGCCACCAGTATGATCTGGAAATTAATTCAAAGGTTTTCTGAATACCCGCATGTCCGGCGAAGCAAGAGGAATGTGCCCATTGCAAGAGCTTCCTTCTAAGGGACGGTTTCACAAGGCTTTTCCCTGGAGGAGGCATAGAATCCACTCTCATGGCTGAGAATGCTACTGGATCGAGAATAGGATATCTTCCAGTAGACTCAGGCTAATTTTCTTGCTCCCAGGAGCGGGAAAGAGCATCAGCCTTACGATTCCGTGACCCTGGACAAAACGAAAGTTTAAAGTCAAACCTGGAAAAGAAGAGTGCCCATCTGGCTTGATGGGGGTTTTTAGACATTGGGCGGCTTTTAAGCACAGAAGGTTCTTGTGGTCTGTCAGGATAGTGATGGTATGAGAAGCTCACTCCAGTAGGTATCTCCATTCTTCAAGAGCGAGTTTAATAGCTAAAAATTCTTGATCGCCAATGACGTAATTGCGCTCAGCGGGAGAGAACTTTCGTGAGAAGAAGCAACAGGGATGTAAGTGACCATCCTCGGCTCTTTGAGAGAGCACAGCGCCCACTCCATCTGAAGAAGCATCCACTTCTAAGGTGAAGGGTGAGCTGGTATCAGTCTGTTTCAGAACTGGAGCGGAGACAAACTTCTGTTTTAATAGATAAAAAGCTTGAGTAGCTTCTTCCGACCACTTGAAGGGATTAGCACCTTTTCTTGTAAGAGCAGTGATAGGTGCTACAATTGTAGAGAAGTCTCGAATGAACCTCCTGTAATAATTGGCGAACCCCAGAAATCTTTGAACACCCTTGAGAGTTGTGGGTGTTGGCCAATTACGGATAGCCTGGAGTTTCTCAGGATCCATCTCTAATCCGGAACCGGACACAATGTACCCCAGAAACGGAACTGACTTGACCTTGAAGACGCATTTTTCCAAATTACAATAGAGATGGTTGGCACAGAGACAGGACAGAACTTCCTTGACTCAATGACGATGCTCCTTTAAATCATTAGTGAAGATTAAAATATCATCGAGGTAGACCACAACATGTCGTTAAAGGATATCACAAAAAAATTTGTTCACGAAATGTTGGAATACTGCTGGAGCGTTGCTAAGTCCGAAAGGTATGACGAGGTACTCGTAATGTCCATCATAGGTGTTAAACGCGGCCTTCCCCTCGTCACCCTTCCGGTCATGGATGAGATTGTACGCACCCCTCAGGTCCAACTTGGAAAAAATGGTGGCTCCACTGACGCGATCAAAAAGCTCGGTGATGAGAGACAAAGGATACTGTTTTTTTATTGTGATGTCGTTGAGCCCACGGTAGTCAATACAGGGTCGCAGGCCACCATCATTCTTTTTCACAAAGAAGAAGCCTGCGCTAGCTGGAAAGGAGGAAGGTCGAATAAAACCTTTGGCAAGGTTTTCCTTTATATACTCCTCCATGGAGTGGGTCTCTGGAAGCGACAACGTATAGGTACGTCCTCGAGGTGGAGACTTCCCTGGAACGAGATCAATGGGACAATCCCATTCCCTATGAGGAGGAAGAATATCTGCAGAGGATTTACTAAAAACATCAGTGAAATCTTGGTACGGTGGCGTTGGAACATCTGTAGACTTGGAAGAAGAGGTGCAAGCTGGATGTACGTTTTGAAGACAAGTCTCTGAACAGGAAAAACTCCATGCCAAGATATGCGTAGTCTTCCAATCAATTTGCGGATTATGGAGATAAAGCCATGGAAGGCCTAGAACCACAGGATGTGTGGCTTTTGGAATGACCAGAAGAGAAATCAACTCGGAGTGAAGAGCTCCTACCTTCAGACGGATAGGCAGGGTCTTGAGATTAATGACTGCTTCAGAAATCCTGCTGCCATCCACCGCAGTCAGGCATATGGAGGACGAAAGACTCTCAGTGGGTAGGGACCACCGCTTAACGAACTCCGCAGTCACGAAGATTCAGGCTGCTCCGGACTCCAACGGAGCGATGAGATTCTTGAAGCGCTGCGAAACCTGAAGAGAAACTGGAAGGTTATAGTCACAAAAAGATGGAGTGGAATTCATTACTCCTAGCCGACCCTCTCCTTGATTGGCTAGGATTTGCAGTTTCCCTGACGCTTTGGACAAGCATTGATGACATGAGATGGAGCAGCACAATATAGACACAGGTGTTCTAATAAGCGTCTTCTACGCTCTGCAGGAAACATACGTGAGCGGTTGATCTGCATGGGCTCATCTTTAGGTGGAGACAACTGGCAAGGAGGCATAACACTGGAGGTTTTAGAAACTGCTGACCTTTCTCATTCAATTGCCCTTTCACGGAATCTGAGATCAACTTTGATGCAGAGGGATATGAGCTCATCAATATTGGAAGGTAAGTCTCAAGTAGCGAGCTCATCTTTAATTCGGTCAGATAACCCGTGCCAGAAAGCTGCGTAGAGAGCGTCATCATTCCATGAGAGTTCAGACGCAAGAATCTGAAATTGTACTAAATACTGACCGACTGTCCATGTTCCCTGATGAAGCCGGAGGAGCTCAGTGGAGGCAGATGTCCCACGTCCTGGCTCGTCGAAGATGCGCCTAAAGGTTGCTACGAAACCTGTATAAGAAGAAAGCAGGACATCAGACTTCTCCCATAGAGGTGAGGCCTAATCCAGAGTAGGACCACTGAGGAGGGAGATAATGTAGGCAACCTTAGTGCAGTCTGTTGAAAAGTTGCCAGGCTGCAACTCAAAGTGAATTTCACACTGGTTTAGAAAACCTCGACAGGCTTTAGGGGAACCAACGAACTTAGCTGGAGTCAGTAGATGAAGACGAGGAGCAGAAACGGGAATGGTGGGTGGGGTTACCACCGAAGGTACTGCAGTCAGCACAATGAACGCCCCTGAACCATGGAGGGTTATTTGTATCCCATCCAGCCGGGAGGAGAGGTCCTGGAGACAGCGAATCACGTGGCCCTGTGCAGCCTCCTGATGTTTAAGGCAGGCTGCAAGTTCTTGCATCGGGCTGGTCGCTTGGGCTTGGTTTCCGGCTGGTCAGTGCTTACTGTCGCAACTGAGGGATGAGGCTGACTGAGGGAAGCCTCAGTTGTAGGGGCTGGCGTGTAGGTGAACCTTGGAGGGGAGATTAGGTTCCTAGACATGCAGTACGTATATAGCACCATGAGCCCAAAGGAGTGACCACAACAACGGAGTAAAATTATAAACAGTCAGTTTATTGAACACACAGTATAGCTCTTGGCAAAGAGATAGCGTCAACAGTGAGTGCAGGATAAAAACAAGTTTTATGGTAAGAACTTACCATTGTTAAAACTCTTTCTGCGAGGTACACTGGGCTCCACAAGGATGGACAATGGGGTGTAGAGTAGGATCTTGATCCGAGGCACCAACAGGCTCAAAGCTTTGACTGTTCCCAGAATGCACAGCGCCGCCTCCTCTATAACCCTGCCTCCCTGCACAGGAGCTCAATTTTTAGTTAACCAGCCCAACGCAGTAGCAGGAAAAGAGACAACGACGGTTAGTAGCCACATACACCACACTCTCACGACAGGAGCAGTGTCAGCGGCTAATGCCATACCAACCCGAAGAAGCTAAGTGCGTCAGGGTGGGCGCCTTGTGGAGCCCAGTGTACCTCGCAGAAAGAGTTTTAACAACGGTAAGTTCTTACCGTAAAACTCGTTTTCTGCTGCGGGGTACACTGGGCTCCACAAAGATAGACAATGGGGATGTCCTGGGAAGCGGCAGTATCGAAGGCATAAAACTTTATGAACGTGTTCCCGGAGGACCACGTAGCCGCCTTGCACAATTGGTCAAGGGTCGCACCACGTTGGGCCGACCAAGAAGGTCCAACAGACCGAGTAGAATGGGCCGTAATGTGAGCAGGAGCTGACAGACCAGCCTTCACATAAGCATGTGCATTCACCATTCTAATCCACCTGGCCAGGGTCTGCTTTTGAGCAGGCCAGCCACGTTTGTGAAATCCAAACAAAACAAAGAGACAATCAGATTTTCGAATAGAAGCAGTTCTCTTCACATAGATACGGAGAGCCCGTACCACATCCAAAGACCGCTCTTTGGGAGACAAGTCAGGAGAGACAAAGGCCGGAACCACAATCTCCTGATTAAGGTGGAACGAGGACACCACCTTCGGTAAATAACCGGGACGAGTCCGAAGTACCGCCCCGTCACGGTGAAAAATCAGATATGGGGAACTACAGGAAAGGGCACCCAAATTCGACACTCTTCTAGCAGAGGCAATAGCCAGCAAGAACACCACCTTAAGGGAAAGCCACTTAAGATCAGCGGAACCAAGGGGTTCAAACGGAGGCTCCTGCAACGCCTCCAAAACCACCAAGTCCCAAGGAGCCACAGGTGGGACATAGGGAGGTTGGATACGCAACACACCCTGAGTGAAAGTATGAACATCAGGTAAAGTCGCAATTTTTATCTGAAACCACACCGACAAGGCAGAAATATGAACCTTGAGGGAGGCCAGACGCAGGCCTAAATCCAGGCCCTGTTGCAGAAAAGCCAAAAGTTTGGCTGTACTAAACTTGTCATAATTGTTAGATGCGCACCAAGCAAAGTAGGAATGCCAGTCCCTATGGTAAATACGAGCAGAAGCCGGTTTCCGGGCCCGCAACATAGTTTTAATGACCTCCTCAGAAAAACCCTTAGCCCTCAAGACGGAAGCTTCAAGAGCCACGCCATCAAAGACAGCCGACTAGGCCCTGAACGAGGAGGTCTGGGCGTTGTGGAAGTAGAATTGGACGCTCTGACGATAGGCCCTGCAGGTCTGAGAACCAGTGCCGTCTGGGCCACGTTGGAGCTATGAGAAGCAGAATCCCTTTTTCTTGCTTGAACTTCCGAATTACCCTGGGCAGGAGTGACAGCGGGGGGAACACGTACGGCAGCCGAAACCTCCACGGCACCGCCAGCGCATCCACGAATGCTGCTTGAGGATCCCTTGTCCTTGCTCCGAAGACCAGAACCTTGTGATTGTGTCGAGACGCCATCAGATCTACGTCTGGAAGACCCCACTTTTCCACTAGAAGTTGAAACACTTCTGGATGGAGGCACCACTCGCCGGCATGCATGTCCTGACGACTGAGAAAGTCCGCTTCCCAATTCAGGACTCCCGGAATGAAGATTACCGATATGGCCGGTAGATGGCGTTCTGCCCAATGTAGAATCCATGATACTTCCTTCATTGCCAGACGGCTTCGAGTGCCGCCTTGATGATTTATGTAAGCCACTGTGGTGGCGATGTCCGACTGCACTTGAACAGGACGGTTGTGAATTAAATGATGGGCTAGGTTCAATGCACTGAAGACCGCCCGCAATTCCAGAATGTTAATTGAGAGGAGGGACTCCTCCTTAGTCCACCGACCCTGAAGGGAGTGTTGTTCCAGCACCGCACCCCAACCTCTTAGACTGGCATCTGTCGTCAACAGGACCCAGTTGGATATCCAGAAGGGACGGCCCCTGCACAATTGTCGGTCTTGGAGCCACCAGAGCAGCGACAGATGGACCTTCGGAGTCAATGAGATCATTTGAGACCTGATCCGGTGAGGCAGGCCGTCCCACTTGGCTAGAATCAGCCTCTGGAGGGGGCAAGAATGGAACTGAGCATACTCCACCATGTCGAATGCTGACACCATGAGGCCCAGCACCTGCATCGCCGAATGTATCGACACTTGCGGACGAAAAAGAAAGTAACGAATCCTGTCCTGAAGCTTCAGGACCTTCTCCTGACACAAGAACAACCTCTGGTTGTGAGTGTCCAATAGCGCTCCCAGATGCACCATGCTCTGAGCAGGGATCAGGGAGGATTTCTTCCAGTTGATGAGCCACCCGTGGGCTTGTAGAAATCGGACCGTCATATCTAGATGACGTAGGAGAAGTTCTGGGGAATTTGCCAGGATTAACAAGTCGTCCAGATACGGCAATATCCTGACCCCTTGACGGCGGAGTACCACCGTCATCACCGCCATTACCTTGGTGAAGACTCGCAGAGTCGTTGTTAAACCAAAAGGTAACGCCCGAAACTGGTAATGGAGGTTGCGAATAGCAAACCTCAGGTAATGCTGATGTGACGCTGTAATAGGAATATGCAGGTAAGCATCCTGTATGTCCAGGGAGACCGTGTAGTCCCCAGGTTCCAAGGCCAGAACTATAGAGCGAAGGGTTTCCATACGGAACTTGGAAACCTTCACAAACCTGTTTAATGCCTTGAGGTTGAGAATGGGCCAGGAGGACCCATTCGGTTTCGGGACTAGAAACAGCGGAGGCATCCGCTGTATCCAGGAGAGTCTGTACCACCGAATGCAGAGTGTTTGCCTTTGTCTGGTCCGACGGGACGTCTGTCTGTCAAAATCGATGAGGGGGTCGGTTTATGAAGGCTATGGCGTAACCTCGAGTGACGACTTCCCGTACCCAGGCATCTGAAGTGGTTTTCAACCATTCCTGGGTATACCCTAGAAGCCGGTCCCCCACCCTGGGATCCCCAGGGGGAGGCCCGCCCCGTCATGCAGCAGGCTTATCGGCCTTGCAAGCTGGCTGACGGGCCGCCCAGGCTCTTTTTGGCTTTGGCTTACCAGGTTTGGAAGTGCGGTCCTGCTTGTTGTATGCCTGACCTTTTGCTTTACCTGAAGAACGAAAGGGGCGAAAGGAAGTACCTTTAGCCTTCGACACAGAAGGAGCAGTACTTGGCAGACAGGCAGTTTTGGCAGTAGCCAAGTCAGCCACAATCTTATTTAAGTCCTCCCCAAACAGAATATCTCCCTTGAAAGGGAGTACCTCCAGGTTTTTTCTAGAGTCCAGATCCACAGACCAGGATCTCAGCCACAATATCCGTCGAGCCAGGACTGACGTAGTAGAGGTCTTGGCTGCTAGGATACTGGCATCAGAAGCTGCCTCTTTAATATAACGAGAAGCTGTGACAATATATGACAAGCATTGTCTAGCATGGTCAGAAGAGATTTCAGCTTCTAACTCCAAGGCCCATGCCTCAATAGCCTCTGCAGCCCATGTTGCTGCAATAGTGGGCCTTTGTGCAGCACTCGTGAGGGTGTAACTCGCTTTCAGACAACCCTCCACACGTTTATCCGTAGGCTCTTTTAGAGACGTGACGGTAGTGACAGGCAGAGCTGAGGAAACCACCATCCTAGCCACATGTGAGTCTACTGGAGGAGGCGTTTCCCAATTCTTAGACAGCTCTGGTGCGAGGGGATAGCGAGCCAGCATCTTCTTTTGAGGCACAAACTTTGTACCCGGGTTTTCCCAGGGTTCCTGACGTATATCCACTAGGTGATCAGAGTGAGGTAAAACTTGTTTAACCACCTTCTGACGCTTGAACCTATCTGGTTTCTTAGGAGGGACGGATGGCTCGGGATCATCCGTAATCTGTAGAATTAATTTAATAGCCTCCAAAAGATCAGGAACATCCACATGTGAACTACCCTCCCCATCAGCCGTATCTGAGTCAGAACCTGTGGGGTCAGTATAAGTGCCGTCTTCATCAGACGAGGTGTCAGTGACAGCAGTGGATTGTGAGGAGACAAGCTCTCGCTTAGAGGACCCCTTGGACTTAGGCGAGCGATGGTCAGACTTATTGTAGTCAGGGACTGGTTCAACTTCTTCAATTGAGCAGATAAATTGTCCGCCCACGGCGGGTTAGCTGCAGGGACCACATACGGTTGTACCGGCATTGGGGGTCCCATAGGGGGAGTTAGTTTATTAACTAGCGTAGGCAGAAGCGTGGAAAAAGCGGCCCATGGTGGGTCATTATGTACCTCCGTTGCCACAGTCCCACTGGGGGGCAAGGAGCCCCCAGAACCAGAGCCCACAGCTGCTATATTCTCCTTATAGGGATCTATGGCTTCAGCAACATCGGCAGTGTGTTCAGCCCCAGAACCGTTACCCTCAGAAGCAGACATGATATAACTTGCAGTATCAGGTAACACAGTACAATTGGCAGCAGCACAATAGGGGTCATTCCGAGTTGTTCCCTCGTTGCCGATTTTCGCTATACTGCGATTAGTCGCCTACTGCGCATGCGCAAGGTTCGCAGAACGCATGCGCTTAGTTATTTTACACAAAAGTTAGGTATTTTACTCACGGCATAATGAAGCTTTTTCATCGTTCTGGTGATCGTAGTGTGATTGACAGGAAGTGGGTGTTTCTGGGCGGAAACTTGCCGTTTTCTGGGAGTGTGCGAAAAAACGCTGGCGTTTCTGGGAAAAACGCGAGAGTGTCTGAAGAAACGGGGGAGTGTCTGGGCGAACGCAGGGCGTGTTTGTGACGTCAAACCAGGAACGAAACTGACTGAACTGATCGCAATGTAGGAGTAAGTCTGAAACTACTCAGAAACTGCTAAGAAATTTCTATTCACAATTCTGCTAATCTTTCATTCGCACTTCTGCTAAGCTAAGATACACTCCCAGAGGGCGGCGGCTTAGTGTGTGCAATGCTGCTAAAAGCAGCTAGCGAGCGAACAACTCGGAATGACCCCCAATACCTCTTACCCAAACTCCTGCGCAGTATAGTCAGCACAAGCAGAGATAAAGGAGAGATATGGTGACTAAATCACAGAGAAAAAATAAGATTTTAAACCTACCGGTAAATCTTTTTCGCCTAGTCCGTAGAGGATGCTGGGGACTCTGTAAAGACCATGGGGAACAGACGGGCTTCGCAGGAGACATGGGCACCTAAAAGAACTTTCTAGTATGGTGTGCACTGGCTCCTCCCTCTATGCCCCTCCTCCAGACCTCAGTTAGAGAACTGTTCCCAGAGGAGATGGACAATACGAGGAAAAAATTTTGTTAATCTAAGGGCAAGATTCATACCAGCCCACACCAATCATACCATATAACCTGGAATACACATAACCAGTTAACAGTATGAACAAAACAACAGTATCGGTCCAAGACCAATTCTAACTGTAACATAACCCTTATGTAAGCAATAACTATATACAAGTCTTGCAGATTTTCCGCACTGGGACGGGCGCCCAGCATCCTCTACGGACTAGGAGAAAAAGATTTACCGGTAGGTTTAAAATCTTATTTTCTCTTACGTCCTAGAGGATGCTGGGGACTCCGTAAGGACCATGGGGTTTATACCAAAGCTCCCAATCGGGCGGGAGAGTGCGGATGACTCTGCAGCACCGACTGAGCAAACGCTAGGTCCTCATCAGCCAGGGTATCAAACTTGTAGAATTTAGCAAAAGTTTTTGACCCCGACCAAGTTGCTGCTCGGCAAAGCTGTAATGCCGAGACGCCCCGGGCAGCCGCCCAAGAAGAGCCCACCTTCCTAGTGGAATGGGCCTTTACTGAATGCGGTAACGGCAATCCAGCCGTAACATAAGCCTGCTGAATCGTGTTACAGATCCAGTGAGCAATAGTCTGCTTCGAAGCAGGCGCGCCAATCTTGTTGGCAGCATACAGGACAAACAATGCATCTGTTTTCCTAATTCTAGCTGTCCTGGCTACATAAATTTTTAAGGCCCTGACTACATCCAGGGACATGGAATCCTCCAAGTCACTCGTAGCCACAGGCACCACTATAGGTTGGTTCATATGAAACGAAGACACCACCTTAGGTAAAAATTGAGGACAAGTCCTCTATTCCGCTCTATCCACATGAAAAATCAAGTAAGGGCTCTTGTAAGACAAGGCCGCCAATTCTGACACACGCCTCGCAGATGCCAAGGCTAACAACATGACCACCTTCCAGGTGAGAAATTTCAACTCCACCGTTTTAAGGGGTTCAAACCAGTGTGATTTAAGGAACTGCAACACCACGTTCAGGTCCCATGGTGCCACTGGGGGCACAAAAGGAGGCTGGATGTGCAGTACTCCTTTTACAAACGTCTGGACTTCTGGGAGAGAAGCCAATTCCTTCTGAAAGAATATTGACAAGGCCGAAATCTGAACTTTAACAGAGCCTAACTTTAGGCCCATATCCACTCCAGTCTGTAGGAAGTGGAGAAAACGACCCAGATGGAAATCTTCCGTAGGAACATTCTTGGTTTCACACCAAGAGACATATTTCCGCCAGATACGGTGATAATGTTTTGCCGTCACCTCCTTCCTAGCCTTTATTATAGTAGGAATGACCTCCTCCGGAATACCCTTCTCCGCTAGGATCCGGCGTTCAACCGCCATGCCGTCAAACGTAACCGCGGTAAGTCTTGGAACATGCAGGGCCCCTGCTGTAACAGGTCTTCCCTTAGAGGAAGAGGCCAGGGATCTTCCGTGAGCACCTCCTGAAGATCTGAGTACCAGGCCCTTCGAGGCCAGTCTGGAACAATGAGTATTGTCTGTACTCTTTTTCGTCTTATGATCCTCAACACTTTTGTGATGAGAGGAAAAGTAGGAAACACATAGACCGACTGGAACACCCATGGCGTTACCAGAGCGTCTACTGCTATTGCCTGAGGGTCCCGGGACCTGGCACAATACCTCCGAAGCTTCTTGTTGAGGCGCGACGCCATCATGTCTATTTGAGGAACTCCCCAGAGACCCGTTATCTCTGCAAAGACTTCTTGATGAAGTCCCCACTCTCCTGGATGGAGATCGTGTCTGCTGAGGAAGTTTGCTTACCAGTTGTCCACTCCCGGAATGAAGACAGCTGACAGAGCGCTTACGTGATTTTCCGCCCAGCGAAAAATCCTGGTGGCTTCCGCCATCGCGACTCAGCTTCTTGTTTCGCCTTGGCGGTTCACATGAGCTACTGCTGTGACATTGTCTGATTGAATCAGAACCGGTAGGTTGCGAAGAAGATTCTCCGCTTGTCGAAGGCCGTTGTATATGGCCCTTAGCTCCAACACGTTGATGTGTAGACAGGACTCCTGGTCTGACCACAGTCCCTGAAAATTTCTTCCTTGGGTGACTGCTCCCCATCCTCGGAGGCTCGCGTCCGTGGTTACCAGGATCCAGTCCTGAATGCCGAACCTGCGACCCTCTAGAAGGTGAGCACTTTGCAGCCACCATAGAAGAGACACCCTGGCCCTGGGGGACAGTGTTATTTTTTTTGATGTAATTGTAGATGGGACCCGGACCATTTGTCCAGAAGATCCCATTGAAACGTCCTTGCATGGAACCTGCCGAAGGGAATGGCCTCGTAAGTTGCCACCATTTTCCCCAGAACCCGAGTGCATTGATGAGCTGACACTCTTTTTGGCTTTAGTAGTTCTTGGACCATGTTCTGGAGGTCCTGGACTTTTTCCAATGGGAGGAAAACTTTCTTTTGTTCCGTGTCCAGTATCATGAACTAGTAACGCTAGTCGAGTTGTCGGAACCAACAGTGACTTTGGTAGATTGAGAATCCACCCATGTTGCTGAAGCACTCTCTGAGAGAGTGACACGTTCTCCAGTAATTGCTCTCTTGATCTCGCTTTTATCAGGAGATCGTCCAAGTATGGGATAATTATGACTCCTTGCTTGCGCAGGATCACCATCATTTCCGCCATTAACTTGGTGAAAATCCTCTGGGCCGTGGACAGCCCAAACAGCAACGTCTGAAACTGATAATGACAATCCTGTACCGCGAATCTCAGGAACTCCTGATGAGAGGGATATATGGGGACATGAAGGTAAGCATCCTTTATGTCCAGTGACACCATAAAATCCCCCCCTTCCAGGCAGGCTATCACCGCTCGGAGAGATTCCATCTTGAATTTGAATCTTTTCAGGTACAGGTTCAGGGATTTTAGGTTTAAAATGGGCCTGACCGAACAATCCGGCTTCGGAACCACAAATAGGGTTGAATAATACCCTTTTCTCTGTTGGCTCAGGGGAACCCTGATAATCACTCGCTGTTGACACAGCGTTTGAATTGCAGCTAGCACTACTTCCCGCTCTGGGGTAGAAGCTGGTAAGGCGGACTTGAAAAATCGGCGAGGGGGCACCTCTTCGAATTCCAGCTTGTAGCCCTGGGAGACTATTTCTATCACCCAAGGGTCCACGTTTGACTGAACCCAGACTTGGCTGAATAGTCGAAGGTGTACCCCCACCTGTGCGGACTCACGCAGGGGAGCCCCAGCGTCATGCGGTATACTTAGCGGAAGCCGGGGAGGACTTCTGCTCTTGGTAACCAGCCGCAGCAGGTGTCCTCTTGCCTCTACCCTTACCTCTGGCGAGGAAAGAGGAGCCCCGACCTCTTCTGGATCTATGCGACCAAAAGGACTGCATCTGATATTGTGTGGGTTTCTTTTGCTGTTGGGGAACAAAAGGTAAGAAGGTCGACTTACCCACGGTAGCTGTAGAAACCAGGTCCGCGAGGCCGTCTCCAAACAATACATCACCTTTGTAAGGTAAAACCTCCATATGCCTTTTTGAGTCTGCATCCCCCGTCCATTGGCGGATCCATAAGGCTCTTCTTGCCGAAATAGCCATAGCATTGGCTCTTGAACCCAGTAATCCAATGTCTCTTTGAGCGTCCCTCATATATAAGACTGCGTCCTTAATATGAACTAATGTTAACAAAATTGTATCCCTATCTAGGGTATCAAGGTCAGCTGACAGTGTATCTGTCCAAGCTGCTACTGCACTACATACCCATGCCGACGCAATTGCCAGTCTAAGCAAAGTACCAGTATGAGTGTAGATAGACTTTAATGTAGTCTCTTGCCTGCGGTCCGCAGGATCCTTGAGGGCCGCTGTGTCAGGGGACGGTAGCGCCACCTTTTTGGAAAGGCGTGTTAAGGCTTTGTCCACTGTGGGAGAGGATTCCCAACGTACCCTGTCCTGTGTAGGGAAAGGGTACGCCATAAGAACCCTTTTGGGAATCTGCAGCTTCTTATCTGGAGTTTCCCATGCTTTTTCACATAACTCATTAATTTCATGTGAAGGAGGAAAGTTTATAACCTGTTTCTTTCCCTTAAACATGTGTATCCTCGTGTCGGGCACCGAGGGCTCATCAGTGATATGTAAAACATCTTTTATTGCAATAATCATGCACTGAATACTTTTTGTCACCCTGGGGTGCAATTTTGCTTCATCATAGTCGACACTGGAATCAGAGTCCGTGTCGGTATCTGTGTCCCTTATTTGTGAGAAGGGACGTTTCTGAGACCCCGACGGGTCCTGTGAGTCGGTACAATCCGTAGATTGATTACCTGCCGACGCGCTGGACTCTGCTTTGTCCAGCCTTTTATGCAGTGAAGCTACACTAGCATTTAACATATGCCACATATCCATCCAATCCTGAGTCGGCACCGCCGATTGAGACACACCACTCATCTGTTCCACCTCCTCTTTGGATAAGCCTTCCGTTTCAGACATGCCGACACACGTACCGACACCCCACACACACAGGGATATAGCTATGAGGGGACAATTCCCTAAAGCAGGCCCTTTGGAGAGACAGAGAGAGAGTATGCCAGCACACACCAGCGCCAAACTGACCCAGGAAAAAAAAAACAGATAGCGCTTTTATATATATATATATATATATATTTCCCCCACTCACTGCGCCAACTATGTGCCCCCCTCTCTTTTTTTCAGCCCTCTGATGCTCAGCAGGGGAGAGTTCGGGGAGCCAGCATTCTCTGCAGCCTCTGTGGAGAAAATGGCGCTGGTTAGTGCTGAGGGATCAAGCTCCGCCCCCTCGCGCGGCGGGCTTCGGTCCCGCTCGTAAATTTGAAAATATGGCGGGGATCTGTAGTTTACTGCCTCCGCAGCCTAACTACATGCTTTAATTCCCAAAATTAGGTTTATTGCTGCTCAGGGCGCCCCACCTGCGCCCTGCACCCACCAGTGTCTAGTGTGTGTGTAAGTGTGGGAGCAATGGCGCGTAGCTCCCTGCTGCGCGCTTACCTCATGAAGAT